>NC_133338.1:58544724-58844724 GCF_030506205.2 Paramisgurnus dabryanus
GTCTCTTTTTTCTGTTGTAGCATCATCTTGCGTCACGTACGCTCTGCGAACCTTTGACCCACCTCTTGCGGACTGACCAATGAGGAGAGGGTCTTAACTTGAGGCCCTCTCTTCATTGGTCAGTCCACATGAGACTGACAATCAACTAGGGCTGTGCGATTTAGGGAAAAAATCTAATTGCGCATTTTTTGCCAGGAATTGCGATTGCGATTCGATTTGCGATTAAATTTTGTAGCAGATGCAATGTGCAGATGCAATGTGCATCTGCCTCTTTAGATGGTTAGATCTTACTGATACTGCTTATGGGTCTGGTGATTTAACTGTATTCTTATGTTTTTTTTTTTGTTTTTTTGTGAAAATAAGGAAACAAAAACAAAGAAATTAAGAATATAATTAACACTTCTTATTGTATGAAATGTAAAATGATCTTTAGCTTGGACTAACACTGTAACAGTATTTAAATAAGTGGGTTCATTATAGCTGCAACTTTAACAACAATTTAAAATATTTAAATGGGTGACTGAATTTACTGAAAAGATTTGAATGCATGTTTGTTTGTTTTTGTAAACAAAGAACTGTAATACTCAACTTCATAACTATCAAAATATTAAAAAGCTACATTTGGGATTTTTAAAATGAATATAAAATCCAAATGCGTTCAATGTCATGTCATTTTATTCAAGTGACATTAGCAACCCAGTTAAATGGTATTTTAGTTTGTTTTAAATAAGGAGCCATGCTTGTAAGCACTGTTGGGCGTGTGTGTGTGTGTAAAACGCATCATCCGTTTTGAGAGACGCGGGCGATGCGGTGCGGACTTGCGGAGACAGGCGTTAGTATTTAATAAGCATAGAGACACAGGCTGTGCATGTGCATCAAGTTTAAACACCTTGTCTGTTGTGGAAGACGCGCACGAAAAGTCTTGCGATGCAGACTTGCGGAGACAGGCGGGAGTATTTAATAAGCATAGAGACACAGGCTGTGCATGTGCGTCAAGTTTAAACACCTTGTCTGTTGTGGAAGACGCGCACAAAAAGTCTTTTGATGCAGACTTGCGGAGACAGGCGGGAGTATTTAATAAGCATAGAGACACAGGCTGTGCGTGTGCGTCAAGTTTAAACACCTTGTCTGTTGTGGAAGACGCACGCGCAGTCTTGCAATAGGGAAACAGGCGCGAGTATTTAACAAGCATTGAGAGACACAGGCTGCGCGTATGCTTTAAATTGAAACCCCTCGTCAGTTTAGGAGAAGCGCTGTTTTGGTTGACGTGCCTCTCACGGAGAAAGCACAGACATACTTGCGCTGGCTCAATTGGACTGTCACAAAGCCTCTCTGCATATTTCTCAAATCGCATCATATCGCATCCTTTCGCGATTTGCTAATCGCAACGTTGCACATCGCGATTGCGGTTCGATTTCGATTAATCGCCCAGCCCTACAATCAACCGCTCTCAACTCACGTTCAAAGTCATAGGCAGCGCAGCGTTTCTCTGTAGAGCGCAAAAACCCGTGTTGACAGTTTTAATATGAAGCGGCCAGCGGGAGATTACCAGATACAGTATTTTGCTTGTGCCCTTGCTGCCCTGGACCCTCTAGAGGTCTTGGGCCCCTGGGCAATTGCCCAGTTGCCCGTATGGTTAATCCGACCCTGGCTGCTTGTTGGACCAAATGGAGACTTTCAGAGACAGAGTTGTAGAGACCTTTAATCCGTCGAACCGCTGGTGCGACCTAATATTTTTTGAAGGCGCACTATAGAGAAATTAGGGCGCATGTGCGTTATTAATGAAGTTATTAGAAAGCGAGCGAGAGCAACAGAGACACAGAGGGAGAGAGAGAAAGAAAGAAAGAAAGAAAGAAAGAGAGAGGGCGAGAGAGAGATTGTGTGAATGAGGCTACCTCTGTGCGTCTCTAAACAGCACTGTTATTGTCTCGAAAAATCCTCAGAACTTTCATCAGTCAATTAGATTCAAGCATTCAATGGACCTGTAGTAAGTTTTCTGACGCATTTCCTAAAGGACTACACTAAGGGAAAGAGAACAGAACGCACATCATGTTTATTTTCTTAAATTTGCAAAAAGCACAACATTCTGTTTTTATTGGGAGTGGACAAAAAAAACTAGACACTTTAAAGTTTTAAATGATGTTTAAATCATATCTGTATGTCCAAATTCAGCAGAGAAATCTAAGTCTCTTTGCAGAGTGATTGAAAAATAAAGAGTTTGAGGCGACCGCGGTGTCCAGAGAGTTAAGGCAAGGGTGGCGGCCTGCACAAACAGAGGACGTTTTCTTGTATTTAAGATAGGCTTTTGGAGAAATAAGTAGTCCAGCTCAGCTGTTACATACATTCTACACTCACAAACAGCTGAAGGGTGAAGACCTCCATACATACTCCCATGCCCTTTCGCAGATGTTGAATACTATTTTAAAGCAGTCCTCTTATGCTATCGCCAAGGCTGGCCTTGCGCTAAGAGACCAGTTCGTTGAGGGAGTCAGGGATGTAACACCCCGAAGAGAAAATTTTATAGGGGACAAACCACAGTCTTCATTGATCGAAGTAAGGGACGAAGCGTTAATGTGTTCTCTCAAAGATACCAAACTGCGTGCTAGTAAGGTAGCCAGTAATTGTAGTGTAAACTCTGAGGCTACAGAAGCTCAGTGTGCGGCTAAGGTGATGCCTGTAGCAAGCTCTGTTACATTTGATGATGTTCTGAAAGTGGTTAAAGCTTACATAAAAAAATTGAGTTTTAATTAAGTTTGCTGATAATACAGTCATAGTAAGCCTGTTACAAGGGGATGAGTCTGGCCATGGTCCAGTAGTGGAGGATTTTGTGACTTGGTGTGATGATTCTTATCTACAGTTAAATATTACTATAACAAAAGACATGATTATTGATTTTAGAACTTCTACTGTAGATCACTTTACCACAACTACTAAAGGACAGGTTGTTGATCATGTGGAGAGTTACAAATTCCTAGGTATAGTCATTGATGCCAAACTGACATTTGACTTGAATTGTGAAATGATCTGTAAGAAAGGTTACCAGCGTTTAAGTTGCCTTAGGAAGCTTGCCAAATTTCACACTGACAGACACATGTTGACATTGTTTTACTTCGCGTTTATTGAATCTATTATTTCTTTTTCCATTGTGGTGTGGTATGGAAGTCTGTCAGTAAAGAACAAAAACTCCTTAAACCAAATTGTCAAGTGGGCGAGTAAGATAAGGAGTAAATCAACAGACTCTAGAACACATTGACACAACTCAGTTGTACAGGAAGGCAACTACTATTTTAAATGATGAGCTGCATCCCTTAAGTAACCGGTTTCAGTTACTTCCCTCTGGTTGCCGGTTTGGGGCCCCGAGATGGAAAACGAGACGCTACAGGAATACTTTTGTTCCTGTGGCAATTGAGGTTTTAAATAAGAATAAGAAGAGAGATGTTTTAGTATGTGACAGCTAGTTAAATGCAAGAAGGGAGATGTATGTGTCTGGTGCAGCCTGTCTTGAGGTTATTAATTGGTGTATTTGAATGTGAATTGTTTTATGTTTTTATGTCTTGTATGTGTTTTCTCTGGACAACGAAATTCTTATATCTGCAAAACAATTTTACCTGCGGGTACGAAATAAAGATACCTTGACCTTGACAATGCAGCCTAGATTTTCTTTTGGAAAAACAAACTAGCTGTCAAGGATGATAAGCCATCTTCCTTGCAGCTGGGAAATGCACACCCTCGGTCGCTATGAGCCGAGCAATGCGAGGGCAAGCAATAGGCACTACTAATCTTATGTGGAGGTATTCCTAGACTTGAGTAACCAGGTGGATTTTGGTAAAGTGACACTCATGGACTTTTTTGCTTTGGATTAAAGGACAGTTACGATATATCATGCCCCTTAGCAACACAGTCTCACACCCATGGCGTCAATATGTTGACGCGGAGGGTATACCTTTCGCGTCACTTTTTGACGAACTGGGGACTTCAATACTATTAGGTACGCGAAATTAAACAGTTGTCAACTGACATTGGGGTTAGGGATAGGTTTGGGTAGGGATGTCATTATGTAAATCTAACCCTAAACCGACGCGAAAATGGTAGAAAATGGTAAGAAAATAGGAAAGAGAATTTCGCGTACCTGATAGTATTGAAGTCCCCAGTTCGTCAAAAAGTGACGCGAAAGGTATACCCTCCGCGTCAACATATTGACGCATGGTCAAGTGTCGTCAAATATTGACGCCATGGGGTGAGACTGGGTTGCCCTTAGCCAGGAATTGGGGTCTTTTAAAGAGTTTGCGGACTTGGCGTTGTTGTTGAGCGGGTCCTCCTTCACCCTGAGTAGGGTGGAGGTGGACGCCACTCCCAAATATTTTTGGGGAGGCAGTAGGCAGACTCTGTCCAACCTTGTCTTCACCACACCTGCACCAGTTCAGAAGATGGCTGCTGCCATGCCAGAGTCACTTCACCACATGGCTGCCACACCGGTATATCCAGTTGAGGCCTGGACTAATCGGTTAGTCTCTAGTTTGGCGGATACCCCGATGATGTCGGTTCGGGTGGCTGGTTTCCAGTACCGGCTTCAGAGTAGATATTTGAAAAGCTCCCTGAGCTCTGCTTTAATCCAGTTTGCAGACATTTCTCATTGTGATTGTTAATGTGCATTTAAAACCCCCGTTTTGAGGAGCTGAACCATATATCTTGTAGGGGTGATGCACAGGGATTTTTGCTTATTATAAGCTCAAATGAGCACGTGGCGCGATATTCTTTTATGCTGCTAAATGATCTCTGCTTCTAGGGCTGTGACAATTTGGATTTTTTCCTTACCGCGGTGAAGCATCAACAAATCACTCGGTTATGCGGTTAACTGCACAACAGTAACCCCCCCGCCCCGCTGGAGAGCATTAGAAAACAGTATTCTTTTTTATTATTAAAACAACAAATTATATTAGCAATAACAACATGAAATAATATGTAAGTCTATATGCAATTTTTTTTGTTTTATGTGTTTTGAATGTAATAGGAATTATAGCATTTTTTGACATCGTTTATAACCCATTTTTGTACAATACATTTCATAGAATAGCAACCTGAAAAAAGTGTAGAAAGATCATGCCGAGCTTAACATTGTTTCTGGTAAGTTGATCCTTGATTCCAATTTCTTTAGACATTTTTAGAGTGTTTTTCGGGCAACACTACGTGGATATAAACGCACTCCAAACACAACTTGTTAAAACTTTGAATAATTTGTTGTACAAAAAATGGGTTAAAAACAGTGACAAAAACTGTTCCATAATTCATATTAAACTCAAAAGATATTGAAAATAAATACTATTTCATGTAACTATAGTTAATATGTTTAATTAGAATTTTTCAAAGCGGATACGAAACGACAGCCTATTGCATCATCCCGTAAATAACTGTGGAAAATGTATGGATACTCCAGTCAATGCTTTCAATTTCTGCTGTCCATTTACATAATCAAGAAGATAATAAGACTTTTTTTGATCCCGAGCTGGAGAAATTAGCTTGTTACAACAGCATTTACGAGTCTGTCAGTATGCCCTTACCTGCCTGACTGTTGTCACTTCAGTACTTTGCTCCTTTCACAAAGGCCTTGGAGACTCCCAACTGTCGCTGCTGGGTTGAAGTTTTATGCTTTACTAAGGTATGTGTGGTGCTCCCAAGTCCGACAAATGCCACATATAGTTGATTTTAAGATGTGATTTTAGATGGTGGTATTTCCTCGCTACGATAGTCAGACATATATCTCTACAGCTGATAGCACTAGCATTCATAACGATAGTTGGCATGTTTGCCCATTATAGTTTTAAATTATAATTATGCTATTATTATCATCAACTCGCATTTCATGCTGCCCGAACACCCTCTTGCAACTGAACTTGTAATGTGCGTGGCTCTGAGATTTTGTTATTCGCACAGAGGTTTAAAACCAGTTAGTGAGTTATATAAAAAAATAAAATAAAAATCAGAGCACCTGGACATGAGGCAATCAAATTAATGGCTTCATGTTTAAGAAGGTTGCGGCTGTGACAGTATTTGTGTGTATTTAATTGAACATTTCTGTAGACACCAAGTACTGAAACTTAGTAGTTAATTAACAATAATCAGACACGCACAAATAAACCCCTATATATGCTTAATGGACCGTCCCTCCCCCTTGTGCTGAAAGCTGTTTTCCTCTAAAAGCCCTTGAACATAGGATGGAAGACCGTAAATTATGATTAACAATTACTTTTGTGTATAGTTCATATCATACACCATATGCACTTCTGTAACACCAGCAAAATAAATAAATAATGAAAATATAAAAAAGTGCGGTGATGACGATGATGAACTCAGCACTGCTGTAGGCATTTTATTACTGCGGTGATGCGGTTATCGTCACAGCCCTATCTGCTTCAACGCAGTAAGTGATGAGCTAACTTACCTGATATCTGCTTCAGTCCAGAATGTTGATCTGCATGTAAATCCCTGATTTTAAAGAGTTGAACCATAACTTCATGTACCAGCAGCCATATCACCCTGTAGCCCAAGACAGCTTGCCCACTGAAGCTAAGCAGGTTTGAGCCTGGTCAGTACTTGGATGGGAGACCACCTGGGAAAGTCAGGTTGCTGCTGGTAGAGGTGTTAGTGGGACCAGCAGGGGGTGCTCACCCTGTGGTCTGTGTGGGTCCTAACAGCCCAGAATAGTGACTGGGACACTATACTGTCATAAAGCACCATCCTTCGGATGAGACGTTAAACCGAGGTCCTGACTCTCTGTGGTCGTTAAAAATCCCAGGATGTCCTTTGAAAAAGAGGAGGGGTGTGCCCTGGCATCCTGGCCAAACTTACCCGTTGGCCTACCAATCATCCCCTCATACTAATTGGCTATATCACTCTGTCTCCTCTCCACTAATAATCTGGTGTGTGGTGGGCGTTCTGGCGCAATATGGCTGCAGTCACATTATCCAGGTGGATGCTGCACATTGGTGGTGGTTGAGGAGAATCCACTGCAGTGGAAGATTTTTATTATGCTTTTCTTTTTCATATTATTATGTTTTATTTTTCATCCTATTTTTCATTTTTTAATAACAATCAGAAGCTCACAAATTGTGATTCATATGGAGATCATGTTTTTCTGATAACGTACAGAATTATGCTCTTTCTGTCTTTTCAGCAAGTACAATGTCCAAGGAAGGACTTAAACATCATGTACCAGCATGTACTGTCCTTTATGATTATGTTTAACGGTTTATGCTCTTAATCACTGACAACTGAAGGCTATCTTCTAAATGACGTAGAAACGGATGATTGTACGTGTTTCAGCATCTTACTATAAATGTGTCTTCAACCTTGTGATCGGGGCTCTTAGGTTTTTAAACTTCTAGCACCACGGGGGTGAGAGCCTATTCTGCAGAATATATTAAATTCAGACAAAGAAAATTCTGTTAACAGTGTGTCTGTGTGATCCTTGACTTTTGCTCTTAGTGAGTATTATTTGATGCGGCTAAAATTCCACGACACCACCCTTTCATATGTATAGCTCTTTGAATGCTGCATAAAAGCTCTATATAAATGTAACGTATTATTATGTTGCCATGACACGCGTGTCCTCACTACGGCACGCCCTTACAGCATTGTTTATGCATCTCATTTATTATTTCCTAAAAACTGCTTCAGTCTAGTTTGCAACATTTCTTGTTGTGAATGTTGATCTGCATGTAAATCTCTCATCTTAAATAGCTGAACCATAACTTTTGTTATGATGACACGCAGGGCCGTGCACAGACATTTTGAGGGGCAGTGGCCCAAACCAAAAAGGGGGCACTGGGGGAGGGCACAATTTATATGGTTTTAACAATATGATGTGTTATAGATTAGTTTCAAATAAGATAAGTGATTATAATGGAAAATATACTTAATAACAAGAATTAAAGTGTGACAAAACTGCTTAATATTCTATATGATTTACGTGCTGAAGCTTTGAATCGATGTTTGCAATTTTGAACAGCTTTTGCAGCCTTCCTTTCAACTCTGTCTTATTTTTGTCTACAAAGTGTGCCAACAACAGAAAATTTGGTGTTATTTATATTAGATCTCATTTCAGATCACTGTAATTCTAAGAATGTTTACTTGCTAAGTTGTTAGCACTTTTAGAAGACCGAGAGCAAATCATTACCCACAGAAATACAAAAACATACGAAAGACGAGAGAGGTCATCCATGTTTTTATTTTTGCTGCTTGTTTTCTCGTGATCTCGACTTAACAAAAGTTGTTTTCTTGTTATCCTGACATGATAATCCAAATGCCATAATGTGATTTCCTGTCCATAATATTTCGTTTATTTTGAAGTGGACTGCTATGAGTTGGGGTCTTCGCCATTACCACGCGTAGCTAATTGTCGATAGACTTAATAAATATAATAATAATTTATAATAATAAAGTTGGAAGTTTGATGTTCGTGAATTTAGGGAACATCTCTAAAGTAACAATAGACCCCTTCAAGGTTTGTAAACATTGAATGATTGTCGGGTGCGCGCGCAGCATGGGGTCAAACTGTTCATACAATCGAGGCTTTAAAATTTAATCTAACAGGGCTGAAAAATGATGACTTACCTGAAATGAAGTGAGCACTACAATCACAAGCCTCTTTGATATTTGTATTGTTCCAGTCTGCACGTTAATAGCTTGCAGCCGCAGATGTTGTATTTTTTTGTTTTTGAGATTCTGCATGAATCGCGAAAACTTAACGGAAGACCTGGCGCGATTTTCAGAGCCCACGACGTAAGTAGGCATTTTTTCGATACCGAATAACACGCAACTCAATCTGCTGTAATGACTTTTCTGACCCCGACATGCGCAGTGGGAACCGCCTGTGACGTGAACCGTGAAGGGGTCTATATACACGTTTCTATCTCCAATAGTATTTAACAGTTTATTTGAATAAATATAAGAAATCTAAAAAACTGTGCATAGTTGACAACCACATGAACACTTTACAGTTGGTTTTGTGACTGTTTGTTGACTTTAAGTTATTCCATTTAAATGCTGTTTAAAGTAGAAAAATATATGGAGTTACTTTATAGACGGTCCCTAAATTCACCGCGCTATCAAATGGTCAATTATTGGCAAATCTGTTTCATCTTGAGCGAATCCCTGATCCAAGTAAAATCTCACTTGTTCATTCATGCTGATTTAGCTAAATATGCTTTTGCTGTCTAAAAATTATGTTCTTTTGAATACACGTAAGCTTTAATCACATTACAATAATACAACTGTTGTTATCTCGAGATAGGAGAAAATTAAGTCGTGATCACGAGAAAACAACCAAGCAAAATAAATATAGTACACGACCTCTCTCGGCTTCAAACTACCAAATTACTAATTGAGCAGCTCAACAACTGAGGTAATGTAATGAATCTACCTGTTAATACAACAAACTGTCGTTTCCGCCCTTCAAAGAGTGGACACAGAATGTGAGAGATGCTGCGTAGTGGGCGGGAAATCACGAAGTGGATTACCAGAAACAGTGGACCTTTAGACGAGCGGTAACAGAACACTTTGACCCGGGTTGGCGGTTGGTGAGAGGGGCACATCAGCCGATTAGGGCAGAGGGGCAGTGGCTCTAGCCACCGGGCCACCCCCCTGTGCACGGCCCTGATGACACGCGTGTCCTCACTACGACACGCCCATTACAGCATTGTTTCGGCTTCTTGTTCACACAGAGGTTTTTCCGGGTATCTTACTAGGTCCTCTTTCGTGGAGCGATCCCAGAAAATTTACGGGACATGTTTGTGTACACACAGAGGCTTGTCTGGCAATTTTACAGGTATTTTCTGGGACCAAAGTGCTGTGTGAATGAGGTTTAACAGTGTTCCCTGTACTCTTTTGGTACTATACAGCACTACTGTATTTTCTTTACTTTATTTCCTTTATCGTTTTCTTGCTTTATTAGTGTTTTGTTATATTTTCTGTGTTCAGTAACTTGGGAGAGTAAGAAACGTTTCCATTAAACAAGCTCTTAGATTGTGTAAATACAGTCTGATTAACATTTAAAGGAATAGTCTACTCATTTTCAATATTAAAATATGTTATTACCTTAACTAAGAAGAGTTGATACATCCCTCTATCATCTGTGTGCGTGCACGTAAGCGCTGGAGCGCGCTGCGACACTTCGATAGCATTTAGCTTAGCCCCATTTATTCAATGGTACCACTCAGAGATAAAGTTAGAAGTGACCAAACACATCAACGTTTTTCCTATTTAAGACGAGTAGTTTTATGAGCAATTTTGGTGGTACAAAATAAAACGTAGCGCTTTTCTAAGCGGATTTAATAGAGGAACTATATTGTATGGCGGAACATATTGAAAATGAGTAGACTATTCCTTTAAGATATTTTTTGTGTGCTTATTTAAGCGTAAATTATTTGAATGTGCATCTCGTGCTGGGATTCTAACCAGTGTTTATCTGCAGTAAATCGCTTTTAAGATCTGGTTTTGTTACACTGCATTTTGGTGAAACATTATTTTGTAACAGTTTTTTCTTTCATACATTTTTGTTTACTGATGTTCCCACTGACCGCTGTAAAAAAACAGCAGTCAGATAAATCCCTTTATAACAAATTAGCTATACTGTTGCCGTGTGTGTGTTTACCATCCGGTTACATAAGTTTGTCTTTTGCTGGTTTCTTTGAAAATAAATTGTATATAAACTGTTCATATTTTGTCTATAAATCTTCAATGTTACGTGTAATTTAGTTTTCAAATAACCTCACACTGTAAAAACTATGCAGCATTTTTGTCAAATCAACACATATTTTTATGTTACTTTAACTTTAATTTCAACTTGTTTTTATAAGTTATGTCAACTTATCACAAGCCAAAACTTTAAATAGTAGACTTACAAAACCAAGTTGTTTTAACTTCATGCTGTATTTTTTTTTACAGTGCACTATTTATATTCACATTGCGCACATTATTCTGTAAGAAAAGTAAAATAATTTTATGAACAGAAATCAGCATTATATTCTTAAATTATAGATTAACTTGTCCTGAAATCAAGTTCTGTACTGCTTTTTAATCCTGTGTTTTCCTGTGCTGAATGCGATGTCTTCCAATCAGATTAATTTGCAGATTTTTCTTCAGTGGTTATTGTTTTTGAGGCTGACCGTTTTTTTTTTTTTTGTTAATATCTTTCTGCATTCCAATAGACAGCAGTGTGACGGTGGCTTGAGTCTGATGAATGATTTAATCCTACATTTCTACCTAACTGGTGAGACGCAATGCTATAGAAAATAAACAAAGTCCCCGTCTGTTACACTTAGTATTAAGTTAAAGTTTTGAATATACGTTAATTTATCAGATTATCATGAACACAAGTTGAATTTGCTTCACTTAATCTAATAAGAAAACATTTTAAACAGATAAAGTTAAAAATTAAAACAAGTGAAAAAGACTTGCACATCCAATTTGATTCAACTTGAAAATTAAAGGCAAGTAAGATTTTTGTTACAGTGAAGTGTATGTTATCTTAAATATCACCGCATGTAAAACAGTAAAAATTTGCATCCCTTAGATTTAGTTTTCTGTTTTTACTTACCTGAGAAGGACAAGATATAAAGACACATCTGCTTCATCTTTTTTCAGCTGTCAGTGGATTGTAACTGGATAAACGGAATATTTAAAATTCAACAAAAATCTCTTGAGAAGCAAATCTTTCTTTATAATCTATATTCTCATGAAGCTGTTATATGCAGAAATCTGATGAAATGTTGCCATATACCTTTGTTAAAGTGTTTAAATCTTGTTCTTGGTTTCTTTCAAAATAGGAACTTTCAGAGTCCTTTGCATGTTCTTATGCTGTAGCCCTGCCCATATGTTACATTTTTTTATTGGGCCCTGCATTTAGACATTATTTGGATAATATTCATCAGATGCAAAATCATTGGAAGAAAAATCTTAGGATTCACTTCATGCAAACTAATCACCTTGTGTAACATTGAACTCAATGGAAAATGTCCTGTGTCACTTCAGACATAAACCTGCATCAAAAGCCATATTTGGACAGTAATTGTGTCTTATGAGGATGTCTGTTAAAAATAAATCTGTATAGCTTCTGTTACAGTTAAGGCAAGACAAGGAGAGCAGATCCAACTGCAGTTTATTTAGTTAATCCAAAAGGTATAACATGAAACACAGAAATACCAGGGAAAAACAATGACTGACAAACAGGCAATGAAACAGACAAAGTATTTAAACTTGATGAACACCAACAACAGAGCAGAGACAATCAGTTACTATGGGAACAGTTGGTGAAGTATGAATTAATGTCCATGGCAACAAACAAGGCAGAGCAACAAAGGAACAGGAGGTAGGGCAGGCGGACTGAAACAAGGCAAACCCAGACAGGACTCGTGACATAACCCCCCTCTAAGGAGTGGCTTCCAAACACTCCTTATAATAACAATAGACTTGTTCGAGTTCATGCGGCGCTGCGCAGACTGATCGGCTGCTGACTTGCAGCAGTGCATGCCGGTTAGTAATTTTGTCTGACTTGAGCTGGCGCTGAAGGCACGTGACTGTGACATATGGTTTTAAAGTACCGCGAGAGCGTTTCGAGAGTAGCTGGCTACCCTAGCCGGCGCAGACATTTCAGAGCGGCTGCACGAAGTTCTGATTGACGACACAGCTCTTCGTGATTGGTCGCCTCACTGTTGACCATGATCATGTGCGTTTCAAGTTTAATCCAACCTTCAGTTCCACTAATAAACATTATAAATTCATGTTTTTATAACAGGTAAAAAAAGATTAATATGCATAAATATGTTTATTGTGTCGTGTAATAATATAAAAATGAAAATACCAAACTCTATTGGTATTGTAATATAGGCTTGTTTCCCGTTATTTTCAGGCATACAGCATAAGCAAAAATTAAAATATTCGATAAAAAATGTTTCTGGTTGCAACTTTTTATCAAAAGGTTTGTTTTTAACAAATTCACCATCTAATTAACTTCATTCGCGATAATAAAAAGAAACACATTGCACACGTCAGTACGGCAAGGAGGTCTACTGCTCCTCCCTTGACTGAAAGCGGCAAACATCGCTGATCGGTCTGCGCAGCGCCTAATGTCCTAGGTGGGTGGTGGAGCAAAGGCAGAACAGGGGGAGGGATGGTGGGCCAGGCCCATGAACAGCCGGCGGCAAAGGCTGGGACCAGGGCGGAGACACTGCGGAACCAGGGCAGAGCCAGGGAACAGGGTGGAGCCGGAACCCATGGAGGTGCTGGTGGTGCTCTGGGCCTGTAAAACAGGGATAGGAGAGACAGAGGCTGACAATGCCAGGTTAGCGAAAGACAGGTAAAACATGGCAGAGAATTCAACAAGCTCGGGGTCGGCTATCTTGGGCCAGGCAGAGAGTTCAGGGAGTCAGAGATCGACTATGTTGGCAAGGGCAGAGTATATAAAGCTTGGGAGCGGGCATGTTGGCTGACTTACAGGTTACGAGAAACTCAGGGGTGACCATCTCTACTTTACCAGAAAACTCAGGAAATACAGATACAGACCTTATGGTCAGGACAGGAAATTCAGGCTCAGCCAACTTGGTCAGGACAGGAAGCTCATTGGACTCAGGTTCAGTCTTTGCGGCCAACTCAGGTTCATGGGTTTGAGAGACTTCTTGTGGGACAGAAGAGCAGACCAAACACACCACAGAGCCATGGCAAACACAGGGAGCACAGAAGAAAAAGGACATACCTCATGCACCGTGGAGACCACTGTACTGGAGATAGGGTGGCCGTTGGTGCCAGTTCCGCCGGACACATCCCGAACAGGTTTTCGGGTGCGTTCTCCGGAAGTCGGGTTGGTCGACCGCATACGTCATCAAGGTTTAATATTTCGGGTTCAATTTCAAGGTAAGAATGAAACTAAAATGATTGTATGTCTTAAAAGAAATAAATCTTAATTTTCTAATGTATTTTAACTGAAATGTGAGAACCTCAATGACGTATGTGGTCGACCAACGCGAATGCCGGAGAACGCACCCGAAAACCTGTTCGGGATGTGTCCGGCGGAACTGGCACGAATGGCCAGGTCTCCTAACTGGAGACCACTGGACTAGGAGCACCAGCTGCCCACACTGACACTAGTGGAGCATCCGCCAGACTCAAAACCAGACGTCTACTCCTGAAGTCCACCAGAAACACTGTAGAGGTCATCTTACGGCTGCCATCTTGAGAACTGACTCAGGAGTGGCGGCCATCTTGTGAAAAGGCTCAGGTGGGGCAACCATCTTGTGAATTGGCTCAGATGCAGGCATGACAGCCATCTTGGGACATAGGCTCAGATGTAGGCATGGCAGCCATCTTGGACACAGGCTCAGATGAAGGCATGAGTCTTGGACTAGCCACCATTAGCGTAGCACACACAGGCATCCGTGACCAGCCTGGCTCTTTGGTCTGTGGAGCCTGGTGCATACTGCCCCCCCCAAAAAACTGCCCCCCACAGTGAATGAAGACCCAGCCAGCAAAGTTCAAATATTGCACCAAAGACCCTCGAGGACCATAACGGGTGAGGTGAGTTTTCACTGGTTCATTTAATCCATAGCAATAAAAGTCAATAAGGCAGACTGAAACAGGGCAGACCCAGACAGGACTTGTGACAGCTCCATAGCAATAAAACTCATGTGTTCAGATGAAGATAAATTTAAACTGTTTTTAGATGCTAAAATGAGCTGTTGCACTCGGAAGCCCACGCACGGAGACAAAAAGCCAGCAAACACAGAATTTCTTTGCGCTTGACAGGAGATATACATACAAATTATCTTGGTATATCAGAGTCATGTCAAGTATTCTCATAAAAACAGTCATTTATTATGAGTAAACGAGTTCAGAAAGAAATCAGATGTTAAAGTATGGACCTGCGGTTATCTGTTCTAAAAGGGACAGCTCCCCTTATAATAAATGCTTATGTTTGTTTCATCATGTTATTTCAAACTACAGAAGAAAAATACTGTTATTATGTGTGTTATTATTCATTTGATTCTATTTCTGTACCTAAATACTGCTGTTAGACCTTACTTTATTTCTTACTTTGTTTTTTCTATTTTATATGCTTGTGGGAAAATAAAATTTTAGCTCTGTCAAGGGATGATGTCATAGTTTGGAATGCAAATGTAGTCAGAGCTCAGAGAAAATCTCTTTGTTACTTCCGTCCCGCGTTACTTTTGCCCTGGTTCTCCCCTACGTGTCGAGCATTCAGTTAATAGCATTATCTCATTTCAACCGAGGTGACCGAGGAGTTTTCGTGATTTTCTTCTCCAACTGCATGGATCAAACAAGACTCCGAAATAATAATCATATTAAAACCGGTCTTCTCTACCTTGTGTAACTGGAGATGGATTGTGGAACAAAAGATTATGCTGATCACTGATTAAAGGGGCCATGTCACAAGACTTTTTTAAGATGTCAAATAAATCTTTGGTTTCCTCAGAGTACACATGTGAAGTTTTAGCTCAAAATACCATATAGATAATTTATTATAACATGTTAAAATTGACACTTTGTAGGTGTGGGCAAAAACGTGCTGTTTTGGGTATGTCCTTTAAAATGAAAATAAGCTGATGAAATTCAAACACTGATCACAATGATGGTGGTTTGTTGAAACTAAAACTCAATTGTGCTGTCAATTATTTTCTCTCTTTCTCTTTCTCTCTGCCCTAAATATCAGTACCGTGATTGGATAGTGATAGCCCCAGATTAAGGGGCTGTATTATTAAATAAGATCTCCTTCTGACATCACAAGGGGAGCCAAATTTTAATGACCTAATTTTTCATGTGCTTGCAGAGAATGGTTACTGGTAGGGATGTCCCAATCCGATCATGTGATCAGAAATCAGCCCCGATCACTTGGTTTCAGACTCGATCGGAATCGGACGTTACCTCCCGATCAGGACTCGGATACATATGCAGGGTTTAAAATCCATCGTTAAGGTCTCGCTCTGCTCCGCGTCAGTGTACGCGCTGCGCTGGTGTGTGTGAACTGATGAGAAGAGAATGAAGTGTTTTCATTCATAGGCTTCACCCCACGACAAAACCGGGTTTTTACCGTTCATTTAAACGACGCGTTGATCGTTTTTATCACCATGTGCTCAGACGCAGCTCCGCGTCTCACTCAGAACCTCAAGAATGCGCATTCGCGCACGATCATTGACAAAAAACTTAATAGAAGTCTAGAAACAAAGTATTAAAGTATGTATAGCCATGTCACTCATCTCATTACAATATTTTAACTAGATAACTGGATACAACTTATTGTATAGTTTAATAAAATAATGTATTTTGATTATTAAAAAAATTTCGACCTAACTATAGTAATTTTAACTAACTGCTGAGTCTGACCAGCTTAGGGAATCTCTATGGCTAATTTATAAGACATATTGCTGAATCAGTATGTTGTTTTTCTTGTTAATTGAGTCTTTTTGGGTAGCCTATCTTATGCCTAGAATTAGTCAAGGAGGTTGATTCTTATAACTTAAGAGTTAAAGTTTGATCAATTGTGCATAATGACATCTGTAACAAATGCATATAGGTGTCAGACTCGGGGACTCAGTATCGGCAGATACTCAAAATCAAATGACTCGGACCTGATCGGGACATCCCTAGTTACTGGGTTGATCTTTTTCACATTTTCTAGGTTGATGGAAGCACTAAGGACCCAATTATAGCACTTAAACATAGAAAAAGTCAGATTTTCATGTCATGGCCCCTTTAACCCTGGAGAACCCACGGGTCAAATTTGGCCAATGTTAATTGATGCTAAGAGAATGGTTATTGGGTTCTCCAGGGTTAAATCAAACAACCAATCACAGGTGACACCAGTCATTGTCCCACCCGCAAAGTCTCAAATGTGGGGGCAGCTGCAAGAGCATAGAGAGAGTCGAGTGAGCACTCATCCCAACCCTTGCTCGTGTGACTGCATTTGTGCTCGCTGAGCAGAGGTGCGCTTTCACAAGAAAGTTTTTTTTAGACTTTTGGGTCTGATTAAAGGCCATAGCAGAGTAACGCAAAGCATACCACGGAAACCATTCTGTGCTTTTCAGTGGTATAAAATGATGTGCAGAATGACTTTTGCATTGATCACCTTTTATAAAATCAGAAATGTGTATTCAGAGGGCAGATAAAATGTCAACAATTTTTTTTCAATTCAATTTTATTTATATAGCGCTTTTCACAAAAGTCAATTGTTTCAAAGCAGCTTTACATAATAGAAGCAGTGAAAAGCACAGAAAAACGACAGATAGCACAACAAAATACATGATAGCATAAGCAGTTAAATTTGCTGCGGCTATGACTCAATATTATAAGCGAACGTATTACTAAAGTAACGTCTAGAAGAGGAAGCTAAGTAAAGCCCAAAAAGGCTGCCTCCACAGGGTGAAAAACCCCCTAGGAGAAAAAAAACCCTGGGCTTTTATCCGAGGAAAAATAAGTCCTAGGAGGGAAAAACCCTTGGGAGAACGGATAAGGAGATTTAGCTGAGATTAAGCGGGTTCTGCCGGTAATCGTTGGTCAGGCATCAGCTGGGCATCAGGTTGAAGGACGGCCAGTAGATCAGAGGTGTGCCGACTTTCACATCTACCGGGACTGGGTCTGTTTGTCTCGTTGTCCTCGTGGTCGAGGACGAGACAGGGAGAGAAAAACAAAATCGTATTAGCGTAGCAGCCGTTCATATGTATTGAAGTGTCACACAGTGATGTGGTTTAACTCAGCTTAGTTCCAGACAGAATAACTATTGCGGCATAATTATATTATCCACAGTTGAGGATTTAGCAAATTATAGTATATATTGTAAATAAGGGTCACCTTCCGATCTTTAAGAGAAAATGAAACCTGACGACCCGTTTGACTAAGGCCGAAAGCCCCACTGTCGTCGTTAATGCAGGTTCAGTGGCAAACGGGTCGGTATGGCATACTATTCACAAGACACACGAAAGCACCAAAATCGCAACCCAACTATACGTGCCAAACCGTTTGACTAAGGCCGGAAGCCCCACTGTCGTCGTTAATGCAGGTTCAGTGGCAAACGATGGCAAACTATTAAATGCAATTCATTTTTAAGTGTTCATGCAGAAAAGGTTTTTATTTATTTATTTGGTTGGTCTGTGTTATGACCGTGAGTGCTTTGTTCCGTAAAAATAACTATTGCGAGTTAAGAACCTTTACTAGACAAGTTATGCGAATGCTTTGTTGAAGAGAAAAGTCTAGATTTAAAATGATCGACTGTGTCTGATTCTCGGACATCGGTTGGTAAATCATTCCAGAGCTTAGGGGCTAAGTAGGAAAAGGATCTTCCACTTTTAGACACTTTTGATAGTCTAGGGATAATCAATAGACCAGAATTTTGCGACCGTAGTGTGCGTGATGGATTGTATTCTGATAGTAATTCTCTAAGATATGAGGGTGCTAAGCCATTTAAAGCTTTGTAGGTGATCAGTGATATTTTAAATTTTATGCAATATTTAACTGGTAGCCAGTGTAAAGATGCCAGAATTGGGCTTATGTGGTCATACTTCTTAGATCGAGTAAGTACCCTTGCAGAAGCGTTTTGAACTAGCTGAAGCTTGTTGACCTGATTTGAATGGCATCCCCCGAGTAACGAGTTACAATAGTCTATTCTAGAGGTCATAAAAGCATGAAAAAGCTTCTCTGCGTCAGATGTAGACAGTATATGGCGTATTTTTGAGATATTTCTAAGATGGAAGAATGCTGTGCGGCAGACGTTGGCGATATGACTATCAAAGGATAAGTTGCTGTCGAACATCACACCTAAGTTCCTAACTGTGGAAGATGGCACCACAGTAAAGCCATCTATGTGCAATTTGTAATCTGACATATTATGTTTGTAGCGATTTGGTTCAATAATAAGTATCTCTGTCTTATTGGAGTTGAGCTTAAGAAAGTTATGTGCCATCCAGTCACTAACATCGCTAATGCAGTATTTTAGCTTAGAAAATGTGTGTGTTTCGCTGGGATGCGAGGAGATGTAAAGCTGAGTATCGTCCGCATAGCAGTGAAAACTTATGTTATGTTTCCTGATAATGTCTCCTAGGGGTAACATGTATAACGAGAACAGGATAGGACCTAAAACTGATCCCTGTGGTACACTGTATTTAACCAGGGAGTGATATGACTCTTCCTCATTTACATAAACAAAGTGATAGCGATTGGTTAGATATGACCTAAACCAGGCTAGCGCCTGACCACTGATACCAACATAGTTTTCTAGTCTATTAAGTAAGATTTTGTGATCTATTGTGTCAAAGGCTGCACTAAGGTCTAGTAATATAAGAATTGAGATTTCACTACGATCGGATGTTAATAGGAGGTCATTTGTAACTCTAAGCAACGCTGTCTCTGTGCTATGGTGGGGCCTGAATCCTGATTGGAACTTTTCATATGTACTATTAGTTGTCAAGAATGTGCGTAACTGGCTTGCCACTACCTTTTCTAATATTTTCGAAAGAAAAGGGAGATTTGAGATTGGTCTAAAGTTATTAAGCTCTCCTTGATCAAGCTGTGTTTTTTTAATCAGCGGTTTAATAACTGCTAGTTTGAAAGCTGTTGGAACGTATCCTATTTCTAGCGATGAGTTTAAGATATTTAGAACCGGGGTTGACACTACAAGGAATACCTCTTTAAGTAGATTTGTGGGAACGGGGTCTAATATACAGGACGATGATTTGGATGATGTGACTAGTTTAGAGAGCTCATCTATTGTAGTAGGTTTAAATGACTCAAGATGTTCGTATGGTAGTCTAGTGTTAATTGAACTAATGGGTAGAGTGGTGGCTGCCTGGGTAGCTACGATGTTTTCCCTAATAGCCGAAATTTTGTTAGAAAAGAAGTTCATGAAGTCGTTACTATTGTGTTGAAGTTTACTATTGGTTTCTGTTTGTTCTTTGTTTCTAGTCAGTTTCGCAACTGTGCTAAAGAGGAAACGAGGGTTATTATGATTCTCATTTATAAGCTTGCTAAGATATGTAGATCTGGCGGTTTTAATAGCCTGTCTGTAGTGTTTAACACTCTCTTTACATGCTCTTTCCACAACCTTGATGTTTGTTAAAACAATAGGTAATTCAGGAGGGAATTTTTACATGGATGATCGAAGAAAAACACAGACATTCTGAAAAAGTCACTGACTGACTACTAAGTCACTGACTGTTGAAAATACTTTACGTCCCCACATGAAACAATTACTGTCCCAAGATGGCTAAACTGTTAGAACAGGTTGTATTAAGCCCTATTTCTCAACATTTATGATTAAGCCAGAGGCACGAGTAGAAGTGGCAAGAGCTATATCACACGACTCTGAGAGCGATATTGCTTTTATAAAACAGTTTGACGGCACACGTTTGAAGAAAGAAAACTTAACAACAGCGTTATTTTTAAAGCCTCTTTGTTTGGGAACTACTTTATTCCGCCATGAAATTGAATAACTCAATAGACGGAATAGCCATTTATCAATATTACCGTTTCATGGACACCAAGTGTAGTTTTAAGATTAGTTAATGTGACAATATATATGTATAATATTCAAATCTACAATCGATTAGTAAAGATAGCGCCTATTTGAGCATTTGCTTAGAAAGATTCGGACGTGAGATCCAGACGTGGCCCTGATGTATCCGTGTTTGATGGTCAAAAATTTTATTTGGTCTCATGAATCTATTACTTGCCACTTTTATTCATATTTAGTCTTTATGTTATTGTTTTGGCGCAAGGTAAAAGTTAAAGGGGAAAATCTGACTTTTTTCATGTTTAAGTGCTATAATTGGGTTTCCAATGATACTATCAACTAGGGATGCACCGAATCCAGATTTTTTGGGTTAAACAGAATCTTAAACAGTAGATTCGGGATTCGGCCGAATCCGAAACCGAATCCTACTCGCATCCTTATTCCATTAACACAGTAAAACACATTAATGAAGTAAATTACTTCAAGTAAACAACGTCCACAGCAGTGTATTTTTCATTTTATTTAATTTTAACTGTACATTATGCCAGGATGACAAGTTGGAAAAACTATTTTGACAATAACCATAAGCCTATAATGAAAGCGATGCGTTGCGACACGCTCGTTTTTCCAATAAGCAAGCAGCTCCGCGCTGAAAACCGGCGCTGAGCACCGAGAGTTCAAAAATATTTAACTTTAAGTGAGAAGCTCCGCTCGTCAATGTCAGTTATCACACGGCCGTCCAATTACAGTGGAGGAGGGGCGGGACATTACCACAGCAACCAACCGGCTCACAGCTGAAGCATCACAGCTACCAAGCGCTCGGCTGAAAAACAGCTGGCATTCGGCGTCCTCAGCCGTGTTTAAAAGTTTTGGTGTGTCCAACCCCTAAGGCTCACCGAAAGAAAAAGCTCATCTCCACGTCAGCACCCGATGTGTGAAATCAACGGCCGCGTGACGTCGACCAGCGTAGTGCAAGCCTAGGGATCGGTTCGGTGGAAAAAAGATCTAGGATTCGGCCGAACCCGAACCCCGTCAAAAAGCCCAGTATTCGTCCGAATCCGAATCCTGGATTTGGTGCATCTCTACTATCAACCTAGAAAATGTGAAAAAGATTAACCCAGTAACTTAGTTTTGGTAAACCATTATCTGCAAGCACGTGAAAAATTAGGTCATTGAAATTTTGCTCTCCTTATGATGTCATAAGGAGATCTTATTATAATAATACTGCCCCTTTATCTTCACTATCCAACCACGGCACTGACATTTAGTGCAGAGAGAAAGAGAGAAAAAAATAATTGACAGCAGAATGAAGTTTCAATTGCAACAAACCACCATCATTGCGATCAGTGTTTGAATTTCATCAGCTCATTTCATTTGCATTTTAAAAGGACAAAGTGACCTACAAAGTGTCAATTTTAACATGTTATAATAAATTTCAAATGAAATATATATATGTGGTATTTTGAGGTAAAACTTTACATATTTACTATGGGGGCACCAAATTTGATCTTAACACGATACGATCATTCGCTTTATTACTGGACTTTGTTCTTGTCAGTACTACGGAAGAAACTTTAGATTTGGTATTTTTCACCATATAAATCAATTGTAGGTTCTAGGCCTGGGGTTTTCAAACCTGTCCTGGAGTACCACTACTGCACATTTTGCATGTTTCCCTTTTGTGACACACCTCATTCAGTTACCTTTCACACCCAGTTCAGGTCTTGTAGTCTCTACTAATGAGCTGAAGATTTAAACCGGGTGTGTCTAATGAGGGAGACATGCAAATTGTGCAGTAGTGGTCCTCCAGGACAGGTTTGAAAACCCCTGTTCTAGACAATGGCCCACCAAAGTAAGACTGTCAATTTCTGGGAATAACCCTTTTATTGTTACCACTCAACTGAATTCTATAGATAAGTGTATACCGTAAAACTTCAAATAATAGCCGAGTCCCAAATAGACGCCTGTCTCTTTTAGACGCCTGGTGTGACGACAGGTTTGGGTAAATAAACGCCTGTCTCAAATAAAGGCCTGGTCTGTTTTTTAGTTTCGGGTTGTATTTAATCTTCTAAAACCCGTCAGATAGTCTGTTTAAGACAGTTCTATGGTGCAGATTGAACACGCTAAAGTTTTTTTTTGCTTACCGGTAGATGTCACGTGACAGACGCAGTCGTTCCATTACTCATCACTATGACAACACAACAAGCTTCGTCGCAAGGATTGAAGTGATGATGACAGTAGCGAAGTGGCAATCGGGAGAGACGGGACTTTTGCCGGTGGGCCGGTAGTGTTTTGAGGCCACTGATAATAGCCGGGCTTTCAGTCTTTTGTCATGTATGCACTCCCGCCACACATTGTATTTCTCGCGCAGAAACACTATTTATCATATTTAATATGCTGCAGCGCCCAAAATGTATCTGGCCGCACTGCTCTCTCTCTCTCTCTCTATCAAGCCCGTCTTCCCTAGAGTTCTAGTCGAGCGAGCCAATACAAAAAAAGAGAAAGAGGGTACACAATAGCCAATCAGAAAATAGCACTGTTGTATCCGTGTAAGATTTCACACAACAACCAATAAAAAAACATATCCTTGTTTGCTTTATTTATACTGCCAATAATTTAAGACTGTTGTTATTACACGAACTAATTTGTTAAACACATTCAAATTAAAAATAAAACGTAATATGTGGTAATCTCCTGCTGTCATGCTGGAACAATTAAATTAAAAGCCTGTCTCTTATAGACGCCTGTCTCTTTTAGACGCCTGGTGTGATGATAGGTTTGGGAAAATAAAAGCCCGGGCTATTATTTGAAGTTTTACGGTATGTGTGGTTTTCTATAAACAAATATAAATATATACTCATGGCACAGGCATAATATGTTGCAAAAGTAAATACAATTATAAAACTAACACAGTAAACTATAAGTAGATAAACTGTTTTAAGAGAGCAACATATATACGATTGTAGGAATTATATAGAGCTGACTCGCATCTGAAAACTGACACCTTGTTCAGAGTCTCGTTATGCTGGCAAAAGGCTGCGCCTTGCAAACAGTTTATCTGTATACAAACATCTAAATATAGTACTTCTCACACTAACATTGGTTATTATATTTATGAATAAACATAAACATATACACTTAACATTACATCATGCAGGATTACATGCAGCGTGAGCACAAATGTACAGGGAGTGCAGAATTATTAGGCAAGTTGTATTTTTGAGGATTACTTTTGTTATTGTACAACTACTGTACAGTGCTCTTGGTCAATTCAAAATGTTAACAAACCCTCAATCCTGAACATTTAAGTAGTAAAAGTGAAATTTTGGCTTTCTTAAGAGAATATTTATATGTACATCATTATAAGGCACCTATTAGTGTGCAGAATTATTAGGCAACTAAATGAAAAACAAAGATTTTACCATCTCACTACTACTGCCAATTTTTCAATGTGTGACAATTTTACAATGTGTTCTACCAAGTTGAGGAGTGAAGCAGAGCGTCATTAGAACCAAACGCAGGTCGTTTGGGAGGCGGCTGGTTCTGACGTTCATGTGCAATGTGTGTAAAGAAAGCTACTTATTTTAAAGTCAAAATATTTCAAGTTAATAGTATAACTATTGTTTAACGTAACATTGCTTTATTCACCAAGTGTATTTTAATCATCAAATGTGTGCTGTGCCCTAAGCGGACTTTTACTGTGGTGCTCCCATTAGTAAAAAAACCCCAACCAAATCACACACACAACTACATGTGAGAATAAAACTTTATTAAAATGCTATTGTTATCATTTATACTTGTATTTTGACAGCAACACAAACTACAATTATACAAATATGCAATTATATATTATAGCCTATTTTTCTACATCTGTACCTGGGTAATAAACTTTATCTTAATCTAACATGACAAAGTTAATCTTATGCTACATAGCATTATAAATCCAAGTAATATTTGGGAATTACTAAATGTCTTTCTTGTAAGTAAATGAAATGTCAGCTTTAAGAAAACAGCAGATGTCTATAAACAAAAGTAAAAGTTGGTATATATGGGTATGTTCTCAATAATACAGGTGTTTGATTGATTTAACATTCAGTTAAGCAGGTTTTGTTAATTCAGATAATAAATAAGTGTAGTTATTAGCATATACAAAACAACAAATATCTCTAAATCTTTACCAAGCTTCAAAACGCAACGCAGCACAATGTCATTTAAAGCTCCCAGTCCTTCTGTGTTTTTGAAGCTTTGGTTGTGTTTACAGTGCGCAGTATGTGTTCATGTTTCACGTGTAAAAAAACGCGGCATTTTTCACACAATTTACTGTATAGCGCTGTTTTCACTGTCCTCAAAACAGGCTGTCTTCCTTGTTCTATGAAGTCCCTCCTTCAGAAATATGTATCGAGTTCTGATTGTGTAGCTTGTTTAGTGTGTAGTGATTCGATAGCAGCTTAGCTGGCGACTGACGTATTCCTGTGGACGGAGGTTAGTCAGAAAACTGTTTTACTGACGTCATTAAAACAGGAAGTAGAGGGCTGTAGTCCACACCGGCCGTTCGCTGTAGGCTTTGAAAGGCGAATTCTGTTAAAGAAAATATATCGCCTGGCAGTGCACTTTGAGCTTTATAATTTAACAGGTATTATTTATGCTATTAAGCTCTGAATTAGTAAGTGGTGGACCCAGTGGTGGTTTTAAAGGCAAGGAGCAGAGCTTTGAATTTGATGCGAACAGCTATAGGAACAAGTGGAGTTGTGTGTCATCCGCATAGCAGTGGTAGGAAAAGCCATGCTTCCAAATGACAGAACCCAGGGATGTAATTTATATAGAAAAGAGCAGTGGTCCAAGCAGTGAGCCTTGAGGTACTCCGGTATAAAGACGTTGGGGTTTGGAGATGTCTCCTCTCCAGGATAACCTAAATGACCTACCTGGAGATGTAAGACTTGGGTTAAAAGGAGGATGTGGTGATTGATAGTGTCAGAAGCAGTGGACAGATCCAGTAGGATCAGTACAGATGATTTGAAGGTTGCGCTTGCTTGCCTTAAGGGCGATTTATAGTCGTGCGTAGGTCCTACGGCGTAGCCGTGATGGCGTAGGTTCCGTGTCGGTTTTCATTTATACTTTTGCGTCGCCGTCCGTGTCGACGTGCAAACACACGCGAAACCGCTGGTTGGCAGTAATCACGCGTCTAACCACAGTAGCAGCAGAAGTCGTCACAGAAGAAGAAGCTAAGCAAGTTTACCAACAAACGAAGAAGAAATAGCAACTTGTTGTGTATAATTTGAGAAGACCAGCAATGATGGAAGTAAATAAACAGCGACTTATGTTGCAGTTTGAGTTAAATCACTCCTCAACTTGGCTCACCTTTGTTTTCACCGTCTCAAACGGAAACGCAGTTTTTTTACATGACGGGAGGGGTTCTGGTGAACCAGTCACAGCGCTTGCGGTCCGCGTAGAGCCGACGCGCTGTTAGAAATTTTGTGAGGTGCACGTCAGGCTACGCAGAGCTACGCACAGGCTACGGATAGCCTACGCCGAGCGCAGTCTTAGTGGAGTGACCGCTTTTGAAACCAGAGTGGTTGCCGTCCATGAGGTTATTTTGGGTGAAGAAAAAGGAGAGGTAATCATGTGGTTTGAAGCAAAGACCTTGGAAATGTGCGCTTCAAATTAAAAAGTGCAAGAAACGATGGCACGGAGAACTGACTGCTGATAGTGTTTGTTTTCTTCACAAAGAAATAAGCTAAATCGTCGGCTGTTAAGTCTGATGAAGGCGGGTGGACAGAGAAGAGTAGAGAAGGTACAGATTTATTTTCATAGTTTTTATTTTTAGACATTCTCATGAGAAACAATTAAACAATTAACACATATCATACCTAACCCAACCAATCCATGCCCAAGTGCGATTGTCCCCCCCCCCCCCCCTACTCCCCCAGAAGCACGCACTCACTGTACTTTGAGTGATCAAATCCTGGGCGCTTTCCTTATCAGGATGCAATGGTTGAAGAAAACAAAAAGTAAAGCGCTCTCTTAACACTGGAGCCCATCGTACTGTTAAGTCTGAGTCGTTTGGTGCGTGATGACACACAGTCCTCTCACATGCATCATATTGATTAGTTGATATGTCGTGTGTGCAGCTCAGACATTCACGTAAAGCAGATGAAGGTAAGTGGTCATGCAATAGACATTTCTTCTTATGATCCATGCTCTGGTGCGAGCTACAATCACACTGCATGTCCTGCGATTAACAAAACTGCACCCGGGCACAGTACATAGCTATAACACTAGTCAAACGAAACAGGCTTGATGAGCGTGCCGTAAGTGCTGTGTTCCAATGCTTTTGTCCATAAATGGGCAGTTTCTAGGACAGGGCTTCTCCTAGTTCCAGACTAAAATGCATATTTGAGCTGTCTTAATTCAAAAACATCTTGCACTTACACATCTTAACATACTGTATATAAGTGCCATTGTTTTGTCTCAAGATGCACATCAGTAATGTTTTTTCTAACTAACAGTATGTTTGTAAAATAACTTATATAACTAAGGCCTGGTCCTGGATTCATCTAAACCCTGTCCGGGAAACTGACCCATAAAGAATATCTGTTCAAAAAATATATAACATAATGTATGTCTATGAGCGCCATGAATTCAGAAGCACATGAACATGTGATTTTTAAACCCATTTTTTTCTTTAAAAAGTTTGACTTTTTAATAATGCAAACACTGACTTTGTGCCATTACACCATCGTGTTGATTCCTGAGTTTTTTGTTGGATAATATTCAACAGATGCAAAATTATTGAAAGAGAAATCTTAAGATTTACTTCATGCAAACTAATGACCTTGTGTGTCACTTCAGATGTAAACAAGTTCTACGCAAAACACACAAATGATGTCACTTCAGAGAACCAACACATGATGATCATACCGTTTACAGCCGAATAATTTTCTCCAGGAATATAATTGTTTAGATCTGTAATGGTGTCCTCATCATAAGAAAAGAGCTGATGGTAATAATCTTTCCTGCTGTAAATTTATTAAAAATGCTAACTTATCTGTTTCATTAATTAACATAAAGTTTACATTGCATGATCTGAAACAGAGACACAATAATATATACTTAATAGAAGTAAAGTACATTAAGGTTCTTAGTTTCAGCAGAGAAAAGGTATGTATAGATTTCACATTTATAAGAGGTGTATTAATGAGCCATACAGTACTTTTTGCTTTAAGTCTTAAGAAGGACACATTTAAAGCTAGAGATGCCATTTTCTCCATTATATTATTTTTTCTGCATTTAATTTCCCAATATTCACTGCATGTCTCCATGTGAGTTGACAGTGGTCTGGGTTAAACTGAACCAGCTATGAACATCAATCCATCTGTAACTGGACAAACACGAGTAGATGCTGTTCATGTTTTGACAGATGACAATAATGCGCACCAGGTGATATGTGAGTAATAAACACCAAATCAACCTTTAACATCCACAGAACATTTCTATGTGGAACACAATCTTCTTTGTCACGCTTTCTACAGATTATAAAAAGGTTGAAATGGTTCTTCTATGGCATCGATGTAAATCCTTTCATCTCCTGTTGACATGGATGGATTCTGGTTAGAAATAAATAATTATTGTTATAATAAAGGGTCACATCTAAGGGGACTAAATAAATGTTTAGAATGAGCAAGCATAGGGCGGCCATCTAAGTGTAGTCCAACCTCTGGCAGTGACCAAGCCTGATTCGATTGTGATCATGAGTTCACATACTGTATTAACAAATAAACAGCCGTTTGTGTGGTCTCTGTGCGACATTGTGCAACTGAATGAACGAGTACAATACCAAGTAGAGCTAAACCACAATAACCAGACATCCATCCAAAATCTGTGATTGTATAAAGGTAATCAATCTGTTTCATATTATAAACAGTGAGATTTTATCTTTTGGGCTGTCCAAATTTTCACTGGCCCCACCACAAGAAATAGCACTAAAATATAACATTCCTGTTTTTTTTTCCTGTTTTTGACCCCAAAATTACTAGTTTCTCTCAAATATATTTCAAATATTTATGTTAAAGACAGACCAATGACATAACAAACATAAAAATGAAATAAACAGTGCTGTTCAGGTTTTTCAGATCAGTTTAACAGACGGTTAATTAAGTAAAACAAATGTTTAAATATAGATTAATCTTTATTATAGTTACAAAAGTTATTCAGTCAAGAGCAGTAGGTGAGTTTTTCTCTGTACTTTGTTGTTTAATGCATAAGCAAGCCTCTTTGATGCCCCGGTGGTGAGCGCTGATTCAACATTGACATAAAGTTTGGTCAAAGTTAGTTTATTTGGTGGTTTTAACATGAAGGAAGGGGGGTTCAGGTTGTTAGAATTAGAAATGTTCAACCCCATTCACACAGCACTTCACTGTTTCCAGAAAATTTCTGTAAAATTGTCAGAGAGGCTTTTGTGTGAACACACACACATCCTGTAAATGTTCTGGGATCGCTCCTGTAAAGAGGACCTATAGTAGTAACATTGTCGTAACATTCACAGAAAGCATTCTGTGTGAACAAGAGGCAGAAACAAGGGGAGTGACGTAGTAAGGACACTCGTGTGGGATTTAAACGTATTTATGATGAGAAATGTCTGCAAACTGTACTGAAGCAGAGATCAGGGAGCTCCTCACTACACTATCAGCACTGAAGCTGAGATCATTCACCAGCATGACAAAACAGCGCATCATACGCTCCTTATGATCTTATCATAAACTAAAATGCATGTGTTTGGTTTCTAGAGAGATAAATCACAGATAATTAGCAAACTTCAGACGCTGCAGGGGAAAAAAAACTATCAAGTGCAGGACTTAAAATACGTCACGTGTCTTAACAGGATTTTTACAGTATGTGTGTGAATGCAAGCATGGATTCTGGAAAATCATTGGCAGTTTGAATCAACCAAAAATCAAACAATACCGAAAAATTTCAGACACATTTTTTGTATATTTTCTGTAATCTCTGTGGGGGTGCAATGGAAAAGACTATGATATCTCTTTCAATGTTTGTGTATGCACAGATTTCTGTGAGCTGTGCCACTGTGCCCCCTTAAAAAATTGCTGCATGACGTCCCTCCAAGCAACAGATGCATTGTACTGAAACAGAAACAAGTTTATTTTGGACCCATCACAATAATTTTGCCAACTTTTTGTGCATATAGGTGAAACCTATAACGTAAGAAAGTAAAATAATCTGTACTGCAAGCTTTCTTAAGATTACATCTAGGTGTTTATTTTCAAGCTAAATATTCTAAGTGATTATTTCTTAATGAGTTTGTCTCTGAACTTTACATACAATTAAATTAATTAATATTCAGATTTAATTATTCAGAAGTGTTAAATGAACAGATCTGATTTTAGCACTTTATAGTGAACCCTCTCTTTTCTGAAAGACTTTTCCATTCAGCTGCTTTCTCCACGTCAGTGTAACCTCACCATCTACCATCAGATCAGATAGAGTCTGCTGTAACTGAACAACACAAACAGAGACTTATTAAGTGATGAACATTTACTTACACATTTCATGGTCAATACTTGTAACTTATTGGCTGCAGTGGTGGCCGTTGCCTCCTCGGAAAAAGCTAAATATGTGTGCAGGTGTCATGTGAACCTACTGTATGTGGATCAGTGGCGGCTCGTGACTCCTCATCCGAGGGGCGCGAATTCAAAATAAGTGTTCGGAGTATCATGTGTGTGGTTCCCTTTTCCAAAATATGTGTCCTGCGTGTTGAGAGATCATGTGTGCATCACGTGTTTTGTCAAAATAAGTGCCTGCTGCACACGCATAAAAACCGTTTATGATAAAAGAGACGCTCATGTTCCAAAAGACACTCCCTTAACATTAAACTCTGATTACGCATGAGATTATGCGAGTATCTGGGAAACGCGAGCGTCTCTTTTATCATAAACCCTTTGACGCGTCTGCAGCAGACACTTATTTTGGCAGGACACGTGATGCACATACGATCTCTCAAAGTGCAGAACACATATTTTGAAATTACGTACCACACACATGACGGGCTACATACATGTTGTGACGAACTTCGCATCGTGCGCCCTCAGAAAAAGAAGTCACCAGCCACCACTGATGTGCATCTCATGTCATGTCAAAATATGTGCCTGATGCATAAGCGTCGAAAGAGTTCATGATGAAAGAGACGCTCACGTCTCGCAAGACACTAACTTAACACTAAACTGTGATTATACATGAGATTAAGTAGGGATGTGCATGTATGTCATTTTTTAAATTAGATTATTACACGGCTCTCTGGAATGCTTGATTCTGATTGGTCAGTTGAGACATTTGCAGGTTCGTTCTTTTCAAATAATAACCGCTCCAAAGTAATAACGCATAGCCGGTACTACTTGTACGAGTAAAATCGCTCCGCGCCAATAAAGATCAATAAAGATTACTGTTTGGCGCCATCTTGTGACAAACACTGGACAACCACGACAAGACACAGACAGCTACTGAGACTGAACTTGACAAAATAGAGCATGACAGCTATGAAGCCAACACACAAAAAATACAGAATGGGCATTAAAACTTCTCAAAGACTGGCTAAAAGAGAAAAAATGGAGACAGACAAGTATGAAGCAGAGGATCTTAATAAGGTATTACGATCATTTTATGCATCTGTGCAAAGTTTCGCGGAAGGATAAACATGTTAATTTAAAACAAATATGCCAATAAAATGTTTCAAATTCATATTCATGTCCGGTTTTTTTCTTATGTGACAAGTAGCCGTGTAATAAGCGGGATAATGTAGAGGCAGCCGGTAGTTATCGGGAAATAAGCCCCTTCAGTGTGATACAAGACCTTCCGCTTCGCGTCGGGTCCTGATCACACTGTCGGGGCTTATTTCCCGATAACTACCAGCTGCCTCTACATTATCCCTTACTTAATCCATAGGTCTGAAAAACGAGTACTCTATAAACTGGAGGCGGGGCAATCAAAGGGGAGGGGCATACGCATCATTGTGAAAATGAAAATATTTGTATTAAAAACACTCAAATTAAACTTAATTTTGAAGAAACTGTGACAAGAAATATTAACACATACTAGATTCTTAATGAATTAAATGTTTTTATCAGAAACCTCTAACAGGAATAGCTGCGTGTTGAAGTGAACTAAAGGGTTAATAAACACAAACTTAAGCATTTTCTATATAACGCATTCTACATAATATTAAGCCTCATATACAACATGTATTATACAATGTGCATCTATCTGCACAAAATGCTAAACTTAAACTAAATTACTGGAGAGAAAGTTTAACCCCTGTTGTGGATGTGCTAGCGCTTTTAAACACGTCCCGTCAAAGCACAAGCTTCATAACATTAAAGGAATAGTCTACTCATTTTCAATATTAAAATATGTTATTACCTTAACTAAGAACTGTTGAATCATCCCTCTATCATCTGTATGTGTGCACGGAAGCGCTGGAGCGCGCTGCGACGCTACGATAGCATTTAGCTTAGCCCCATTCATTCAATGGTACCATTTAGAGATAAAGTTAGAAGTGACCAAACACATCAACGTTTTTCCTATTTAAGACGAGTAGTTATACGAGCAAGTTTGGTGGTACAAAATAAAACATAGCGCTTTTCACAGCGGATTTAAAAGAGTAACTATATTTTATGGCGTAATAGCACTTTTGGGAGTACTTCGACTTGGCGCAGTAACACCCTCCCTCTCCCATTATGAGAGTGAGAAGGGGAGCGGACTTTTCAGGCAAGTCGAAGTACTCCCAAAAGTGCTATTACGCCATAAAATATAGTTACTCTTTTAAATCCGCTTAGAAAAGCGCTATGTTTTATTTTGTACCACCAAACTTGCTCGTATAACTACTCGTCTTAAATAGGAAAAACGTTGATGTGTTTGGTCACTTCTAACTTTATCTCTAAATGGTACCATTGAATGAATGGGGCTAAGCTAAATGCTATCGTAGCGTCGCAGCGCGCTCCAGCGCTTACGTGCACACACACAGATGATAGAGGGATGATTCAACAGTTCTTAGTTAAGGTAATAACATATTTTAATATTGAAAATGAGTAGACTATTCCTTTAAGCAGCTTTAAGTCTTTGCTATCATTTTAGCCATTAGCTGTGTTGTGTTATATGCTGATGACCACCACCAGCTAAACCAGCATGGACTAGCATGCAATTATGCAAACCAGCACCAAAACACAACATATGCTGGTGTTGCAGGTATGCTGGTTTTTACCAGCAGGGATGCTTGTATGGCTCTCTGGTATCTCTTGACATTTGATGTTTAAATATGAGACAATAACCCATTGAACTTGTGACTGTGCTGTACACTTCGCAACTGACTGATTTTCGTTTGAACAAAAGTGAATCCGAAAATCACGGCATCCTTTTAAACCATAGTGCCTCAGTGTTGTGAGGTGTGTTCGGCTTCACAGCGTTGCACGGATCGGTGGGATTGCCGTGGCGTGGGTATGCGTAGGAAGCGGACTTATCTGTTTGTTTTTGAATCATGCATGGTACTGATGTCATATGCTGGTCAGCGCAGCTCAACACGATGTCAAACCCGCATTCACGTCTTTACTAACACAGGCGCTTGTAATGCTAACCAGACATTCAAATGCCGCCATAACCACAAAAATAAATAAATAGACCCACACAATCATTGTTTTCGTGATCGATCATCGATGCCACGTTCGAGTACTCGAGCAATCGAGTACTTGTGCCCATCCCTAAGATTAAACGAGTATCTAGCAAACGTGACCGTCTCTTTTACCATAAACTCTTACCAAGTGTCTGTAGCAGGCACGTATTTTGACATGACGCGTGATGTACATAGGTTCACATGAAGCATGGTACGCATATTTTGACATGACGATCCACATACGACAATGTTTTTCTATGAGTTTCGCATTCATGCCTCCTCAGAAAAGAATTCACAGACCGCCACTGATTGGCCGATGAATTTGAATGTTGAGGCGCAGTAATGCTTGTATTACAGATTACTAAAGTATTACTGATCTTACCTTCTGTAACACAAGTGTCTTCAGTTGAACATCACTCATATTGTCCACAGTGGACTTCAGCTGCACCCTCACAATCTGCCTCTTTATATTCACTGGGGTTCACACACAAACACAATATCAGTTACATTATTAATATTTAAAATATTGTCATTAACTCTTTCCCCGCCATCATTTTAAAAAAAGTTGCCAGCCAGCGTATATATATATAAACAAATATATAAACAAACAATATCTCAAATGAAATAACAGACCCTCTGCTTTCAAAAAAAAAAAAAAAAAAAAATGTTGCATCCTACCTTGATTACTTCTCTACTTATCACCTCTCAAATATGGGAAGGTTTCTTCAAAAACACAAATTTTTTAGCAAAAAGCTGAGATAATTCCATTTGTGAAGGACTTTTGATGGAGTAGGAACTCTGTGTATGTTTTGAGGATTGCTCTGAATCTGATCTCTTTCATGTGAGGAGTTGCTTCCTGGTTGTATAAATTGCGGAAGAGGTAATAGCGGTATTGCCGATTGCCGGACATACTACCGGCCATTGGCAGGGAAGCGGTTTCTCTAAAAAGTTAACTCATCAATACTATAATGTGAGTTAACTCGTCAATGGCGGAAAAGAGTTAAACAAAAGTGTTGAGATCAGACTTACCAGTATTGCAATAGAAGTTAAAAGTTGAAGAGCAAATCCAATCTTCAAAGTTTCTGTAATAATTTGTAGTAACACAGTTTTCATTTGTTCCATTCAGAAACTGAACAGCCAGTTGGTTTGATGGAGAAAGATTGGACTGATCAGACCATTTCCATGAATCCCTAAATAATCCGATCCAAACCTCTCCTGACCAATACATCAGCTTTCTTAACAGCTCATTTTCAGTTTGATTCCTAATGGTGACCAGGTCTATATATCGATCTCTGCAGTATTGTTGAGCCTGCTTCCACGTCTTTGCCTGTTGAACTAAGTGATATTCCACCGTGCTGTTCTGTACTGTAAAGATCAAAATTAAGACAAATTCATTTACTTCCTTTAAAGGGCACATGACATGTCATATTTTACTGTTTTATACTGTTGTCTGAGGTCTACTTATGATGTTCACGTGATTTTTACATAAAAAATCGGCTATTTTGTACCCTGGTTTAGAGGCTGACTTGAGAAATGTTTTGATGGGCGGGCCGCTTTGACGACTTGGAAGTAAACGCCCGCTGCTATGATTGGATAACAGTTTTTCGTACACTGTAAAAAATTTCACTGTTAAATTACAGTAATATACTGGCAGCTAGATTTGCCAGCATATAGTTGTAATTTTACAGATTACCTACTGTAATTTACAACAACAGTTTTTTACTGTACAAATATTACGAGACAGTACTGTAAAAAAAGGGAGCTGCACAGTATAATACTGTCAGATGTTTGGATGCATTATACTGTTATTTTAGGGTTCCTGCTGTTATTTATACTGTAGAATGTGATTTTCTAGCATTGTTAAAATGTAATTTTAAAATTAACACTTAAAATTGCTTGCAAAAAAATTCTCAAACAAAGGATGATGATAAAACACTGTTTTTATTAAATATAACAAAATTCAGTGCATTCTTAAATGTCAGTTTCTGCCTCACTAATGAGACTGGGCTGAATAAAACATAATGCTGTGATGTCACATAAATATCACAACACTGCAGAATACAATGTGAAAGCCACTCAAAGTCCATGAAGTTTTTGATGAGGGTGGTCACATGGGGATTAACAGTTGCTGCGTTTTTCTGGACAAGCTTTCCTGTCTTCTCGGACACCTTCACCTGCCTGGCTTTTGTTCACCTCTTAGGGTTCACACCAATTAAGCATCTACAAAGTACAATGAGAGAAGTAAAGATTAATTGCAATGAAGACAGATAAAACCAACTGCATTCACAGTATAAATATTCTGGTTGTTGCCATTCTGGCAGTAATGAGAGAGAAATACTTTATTCAAAAACATGTAGCATGACAACAAATTTGGCCAAAACCCAGTGTTATGTCTATATGCACATAGCTTAAACTTCGACTTACTATTTAAAAGACCTAATGCAATTAAAGTCAATTTACAAAAAAGAAAGAGACACTAATTTAACGCAATGTGACATTCTTGAACAGCTAGTAGAGGATTTACCTTTGAACAAACTCCAGTGTCCTCGCAGCTTCATCTTTCCTTCACAGATGATGTTGTTTTCACTGCTGATCATCCAACCTCCAAATGTGACTTCATCACCAGCAACTGATACAGACAACAATTATAGTTAATGTCCCAAAAAACTATCAGATATTATACTGCTACAAATCCATTACTTAGAAAAGCTAATGATATTAATTACAGAAAGAGATTTTTTAGACAGACTGAAAGACTTTTCTATAGGCCTACTGTTTTATTGTTTTATACTCCATACCTTAGTGTTACACTTACCCAGCAGTATCAGCCTTGGACTAGCCGTTTTCAATATTTTACTATGTTCTTACCTCAACTTAGACGAATTAATACAGCCCTATCTTTTTTCAATGCGTGCACTTCATCTTTTACAGTGCCTCGTGAATGTAGCGTTTAGCCTAGCCCCAATCATTCCAATGGCTCCAAACAAAAGTTTTATTTTGTGCCAAACTTACTTGTGTAACTACTCATGTAACAGTCTTTAAATAGGGAAAACATGCAAGTGTTTGGTGGCTTCTAAATTCATCCCTGTTTGGAGCCATAAGAATGAATGGGACTAGGCTAAATGCTAACACATTCACGAGGCACTGTACAAAGATTAAAAGTGCACACATTGAAAAAAGATACAAACAAATGGTGAAACAGAGCCCAATCCCTCATGTAGATTTAAAAAAAATATCAATAGATAATCGCACATCAGTCAGACATTTGATTAGATTGCAAATTAACATTAGCATCTTTATTTGTATTTAACCTATATAGCTAGTTGCCAATTCGTTTAACAATCTGCCCTAAATATGTCAAAATCAAATAAATCGTTTTTAGAAATATTTCAAAAATAAGCAAATATATGTTGTGACTTTGGTTTATTCACTGCTTTATTTTGGGTTCTCAGTGTTGGTGTTTGTGTTTATTGCTTCACACGTGCGCGTCTCAGTCACGGGTGTAATCAGTGTTATTTGTTTCACCTGCGCCACTCACCTGCAGCTCATTTCATGGCCATTCGGTTCTGTATTTAATCCCTGTGTGTTTCAGTGTTCGTTGCAAGTCCGTCTTTGTATGTGCTCGCCGGTTTCTAGCGCTGCTAGATTCTAGTCCTGTCCTGTCCTGTCTTGTTGCCCAGTTACTCTTGTCAGTTTTATTTTGCCCCGTTTAATCTGTGCTATCTGCTACCCGTAGATTTTGGATTCAAGTTTCTGTCATCGGCTGATCTCCGCTTTCTCATCCGCTGCTATAGACTGCATTTCCTTCAGCGATCTAAAGACTCTCACTGCAGCTCTGTCGCTGTCCAGCTGGGCGGTCCCACGCCTGGGGAGCTGTCCAGCGTCGCCTGCCTACTCACAGCACCACTAACGCTCTCTCTCTCTCTGCCCGCCTCAGGATCATCTCGCTCGCCTCCTGAGCTGGCTCTGTGAACTGTGGACATCTCTCACTGTGTCGTGTGTGTTCCTCTCTCTCTCCCACCGTTCGCCTGAGTGTGGCAGCAGGCCGGACGAGTGTGGTCATCCTCTCAAGCCCAGTGTGTGGTTTCTGTTTTGCCGTCTGCCTCGGAGTGGCCATTGCGCCCAGACGTGCTTCTGACTTTTCCTTATTATTATTATTTCAATAAACTCTTCTGTTAATCTGCTCTGGGATCTCTCTCTGTGTTTTTTCACCGTAACAGAACGGACTTGCCAACATGGATCCCGCAGATGCAGATTCTGTCCGATCTGCGCTCGCGCAGCAGGGAGCTTGGCTGGGCCAACACTCTGCCCAGCTTTCCACTACAGCTCAGGAGGTGGAGGATTTGACCACTCGCATTGACGAGCTCTCCACACGCCTCGACCGGACTCGGCATTCCCTCGAGTCAGAGCCCCATGCTGCCAACCCTCCGCCCTACGACGGCGATCCTTCCTCCTGTCGGGCGTTTCTTTCCCAGTGCTCGCTGGTGTTCGCTCTCCAGCCTCGTCGCTACGCGACTGAACGCACCCGAGTCGCCTATGTCATCACTCTGCTGGTAGGGAGAGCGCGCCAGTGGGGCACCGCCGTGTGGGACGCCCAGGATCCATGCTGCCGGTCATTTGAGGAGCTTCGGGAAGAGATGATAAAGCTCTTTGATCGCTCTGTTCGTGGGGATGCCGCCGCGGCTCGGCTGGCTCGCCTCGCCCAGGGATCGGGCTCGGTGACGGACTACTCCATCCTGTTCAAGACCTTGGCAGCGGCATGCAGCTGGAACGAGGCAGCCCTCCGGGCGCAGTTCCTTGAGGGTCTGAATGACAATATCCAAGATGAGATAGCGACCCACGACCTCCCGCACTCTTTTGACGGCATCATCGAGCTTGCGCTTAGGGTTGAAGCCCGGATGTTATTCCGCGACCAGCGCCGTACCCTCCGTCACCGGGCCTTCCCAGTCCAACCAGCCCGGTAGCTCGCCGCCAGTGGAGAGTGAGCCCATGCAGCTGGGCAGGATGCGTTTATCGCAGAGAGAGAGAGAGCGTCGCCTTCAGAATTCTCTATGCCTCTATTGTGGCAAACCTGGACATTTTGCCAAGCTCTGCCCGGTAAAAGGGGTTGCCCACCGGTGAATCAGGGGGTCCTGGTGGGCACCACGTCACAGAAATCCTCCCCATCGTCCTGCACTCGACTTCCGGTCACCTTGTCCTTCTCTGGTGTCGATCATCCCACCATGGTCCTGCTCGACTCGGGCGCCGAGGGCAATTTTATCAGTGAAGACCTGGCTCGGGCTTGTGGCATCCCTGCTGTTTCTCTCGAGGCTCCCCTGGATGTATGGTCCATCAGAGGTCAGCAGATGGCACAGATCACTCATTGCACGCCCCCTGTAAGTCTTTTTATTTCTGGCAATCATCGTGAGGAGATTGTGTTGTACATCCTGCATGCCTCTCTATCTCCCATCATTTTGGGGCATGCATGGTTGGCACGGCACAATCCCCATGTTGATTGGCAACAAGATGTTATTTTAGCTTGGTCTCAGTCCTGTCATGTGTCCTGTCTTGGTTCTGCTGCTTCGGGTTCTGTTTCTTCTCTTCCTCAGGTTTCGGCGGTTGATTTAACTGGAGTCCCGGCGGAGTATGCCGATATCGGTCAGGTGTTCAGTAAAGCCCGGGCCACCTCCCTTCCTCCTCACCGGCTGTACGATTGCTCTATCGAGCTCCTCCCAGGCACTTCTCCGCCCAAAGGTAGACTTTATTCTTTGTCCGGTCCTGAGAGAGAGGCTATGGACCGTTATATTAATGATGGCCTCCGTGCCGGTATCATCCGTCCCTCCACCTCTCCCGCAGGGGCGGGGTTTTTCTTTGTTAAAAAGAAGGACGGCTCCCTTCGCCCCTGTATTGATTATAGGGGTTTGAATGACATTACTGTTAAGAATAGGTACCCCCTTCCTTTAATGTCTTCTGCTTTTGAGCTTTTGCAGGGAGCACGGTTCTTCACCAAGTTGGATTTGCGCAATGCTTATCATTTACTACGCATAAGAGAGGGCGATGAGTGGAAGACAGCCTTTAACACCCCTACTGGACACTTTGAGTACTGCGTTCTCCCTTTCGGGCTTTGTAACGCTCCCTCTGTCTTCCAGACTTTGGTTAATGATGTGCTGAGAGACATGATTGACAAGTTTGTCTTTGTGTACATAGATGATATTCTCATCTTTTCTCCCTCCATGCAGGAACACACTCAGCATGTCCGCCGAGTCTTACGTCGGTTACTTGAGAACAAGTTATATGTGAAGGCGGAGAAGTGCGAGTTTCACAAGAGGTCGGTTTCGTTTCTGGGTTTCGTGATTGCCGAGGGTGAGATACGTCCCGATCCAGCCAAGGTCAGAACGGTGGCCGAATGGCCAGTCCCCGACTCCCGTAAGGCATTACTTCGTTTCTTAGGGTTCGCCAATTTTTACCGGCGATTCATTAGAAACTTTGGTCAGATTGCTCAACCCCTTACGGCTCTCACCTCCACCAAGGAGAGGTTTGTCTGGGGAAAAGAGGCTCAGGAGGCCTTTGATAAGTTAAGGTCCCGGTTTATCACTGCTCCTGTTCTTTCTATTCCAGATCCTACCTCTCAATTCATTGTTGAGGTGGATGCTTCGGATGTCGGGGTTGGTGCCGTTCTGTCTCAGCGATCGTCTAAGGATGGCAAGGTGCATCCTTGCGCTTTCTTCTCACACCGGCTTAACCCAGCAGAGCGAAACTACGACATAGGGAATCGGGAACTGCTGGCCGTCAGATTGGCTTTGGGTGAGTGGCGTCACTGGTTAGAGGGGACCTCGGAACCCTTCCTGGTCTGGACGGATCACAAGAATTTAGAATATATCCGTTCAGCCAGGAGGTTAACATCACGTCAGGCTCGTTGGGCGCTCTTCTTTGACAGATTTAACTTCATCCTCTCGTACCGGCCTGGTTCTAAGAACACTAAACCTGATGCCCTCTCTCGGTTGTTCGAGGTTTCCAGTTCTGACAGAGACGAAACCATCCTCCCGGAGGGGCGGGTGGTGGGGGCTCTGCGCTGGGGAATCGAACAGCGAGTGAGGGAGGCCGGACGGGAGGAGGAAGTGCCAGAGGGGTGCCCAGCGGGTCGACTTTGGGTTCCGGAATCGCTCCGTTCCGAGGTCATCCGGTGGGGTCACGAGTCCAAGTTAGTTTGTCACCCCGGAGTTCGGAGATCGCTGGCTGCCGTCCATCAGCGATTCTGGTGGCCCTCTATGGGCTCCGATGTCAGACAGTTTGTGTTAGCCTGTCAGGTTTGTGCCCGCAATAAGGCTTCTCATCAAGCCCCTAGTGGTCTGCTTAAGCCCTTATCTGTCCCTTCCCGTCCTTGGTCTCACATAGCCATTGATTTTGTTACCAATTTACCTAGTTCTAGAGGTAACACTGTAATTTTGACCATTGTTGATCGCTTCTCTAAAGCAGCGCATTTTGTCCCTCTGCCCAAACTTCCCTCTGCCAAGGAAACGGCTCTGATTATGATAGAACACGTCTTTCGCTTACATGGTCTGCCTTCTGACGTGGTTTCTGATAGGGGTCCTCAGTTTATTTCCCGTTTTTGGCAAGAGTTCTGTAGACAGATCGGCTCCACAGCCAGCTTGTCTTCAGGTTATCACCCACAGACCAACGGGCAATGCGAACGGGCTAACCAGGATCTTGGTCGTGCGCTCCGCTGTCTGACATCTCAATATCCGAGCTCCTGGTGCCAACAGTTACCCTGGGTAGAATATGCTCATAACTCTCTTCCTGTTTCATCCCTTAAAATGTCCCCGTTTGAGGCTTCCATGGGTTTTCAGCCTCCTCTTTTCCCAGCTCAAGAACCCGATGCGGCGGTCCCGTCTGCGCTAGCCTTCGTTCAACGTTGCAGACGCACCTGGAGGAGGGCTAGAAATACTTTACTCGAGACCTCCAGACGGACCAAAGCCGCGGCTGACCGTCATCGTAGACCCGCGCCCCGCTTTATCTGTGGGCAGAAGGTATGGCTTTCTTCCAAGGATCTGTCTCTCCGAGGGCCATCTCGCAAGCTGGCACCTCGCTTCCTTGGGCCATACAGTATTGATAAGGTCATCAACCCGGTGACAGTTAAGCTCAGATTGCCCCCTGCTCTCGGTCGGGTTCATCCAGTTTTTCATGTGTCTAAACTGAAGCCTGTGTTTTTTTCTCCCCTTAACCCTGTCCCTTCTGCTCCCACCCCTCCCGCCCCGCAGCTTTTGGATGGTGCCCCAGTTTTCACCGTTAAAACCCTTTTAGATGTACGTCGGCGGGGTAGGGGTTTTCAGTATTTAGTGGATTGGGAGGGCTATGGTCCGGAGGAGAGGTGTTGGTACCGGCCCGGGACATCTTGGACCCTGACCTGATTGTGGACTTCCGTCGGCGACGAGGTGAGCCCTCCCTTGGACCGCCTGGTGGCGGTCGTGGGGGGGGGGGGTCCTGTTGTGACTTTGGTTTATTCACTGCTTTATTTTGGGTTCTCAGTGTTGGTGTTTGTGTTTATTGCTTCACACGTGCGCGTCTCAGTCACGGGTGTAATCAGTGTTATTTGTTTCACCTGCGCCACTCACCTGCAGCTCATTTCATGGCCATTCGGTTCTGTATTTAATCCCTGTGTGTTTCAGTGTTCGTTGCAAGTCCGTCTTTGTATGTGCTCGCCGGTTTCTAGCGCTGCTAGATTCTAGTCCTGTCCTGTCCTGTCTTGTTGCCCAGTTACTCTTGTCAGTTTTATTTTGCCCCGTTTAATCTGTGCTATCTGCTACCCGTAGATTTTGGATTCAAGTTTCTGTCATCGGCTGATCTCCGCTTTCTCATCCGCTGCTATAGACTGCATTTCCTTCAGCGATCTAAAGACTCTCACTGCAGCTCTGTCGCTGTCCAGCTGGGCGGTCCCACGCCTGGGGAGCTGTCCAGCGTCGCCTGCCTACTCACAGCCCCACTAACGCTCTCTCTCTCTCTGCCCGCCTCAGGATCATCTCGCTCGCCTCCTGAGCTGGCTCTGTGAACTGTGGACATCTCTCACTGTGTCGTGTGTGTTCCTCTCTCTCTCCCACCGTTCGCCTGAGTGTGGCAGCAGGCCGGACGAGTGTGGTCATCCTCTCAAGCCCAGTGTGTGGTTTCTGTTTTGCCGTCTGCCTCGGAGTGGCCATTGCGCCCAGACGTGCTTCTGACTTTTCCTTATTATTATTATTTCAATAAACTCTTCTGTTAATCTGCTCTGGGATCTCTCTCTGTGTTTTTTCACCGTAACAATATATATAACATTTTGTCAATTATTTCACTTAGAAACACAGACTCTGTTCAGTTTGTGCTTACCTTGATATACAGGCGAGGAGTAAAAAATAAGTGAATTCGTCGTCCGTCTCAGTGCTGGTAGGGTCACAATCGGAGTGAAAATGGATAGATAGTCTTTAATTCTGCTTCCTTCTCGTATAATAAAATGCAGAAAAACAGTGTAGTTAAATCAGTTTTACTCATGGTTGCAGATGAGCTCGTCACATGTCTGACATGCCTGACCAAACCAAAAAATACTGTATTATCCCGTAAGACTGAACAGGAGCTTGCTGTTATTATTTTGTTTGTCATATTAATGTTTATTTACAGTATTCAACTGCATTTATGAGAAACGGTAAATTACTGTCCAAAATTCCCCGTTTTTTTACAGCAATTTTTTACAGTGTAGGCAAACTAGCTTTCAATACTCACTTAATCTCATGTGTAATCAGAGTTTACTGTTAAGTGAGTATTTTGTTAACGTGAGCGTCTATTTTATCATAAACCCTTTCCAGGCGTGTGCAACATAACACAACAAACACATATTTGGACTCACAAGCAACACACGACACTCCGAAAACATATTTGACCCTCGGAAGAGAAGTCACGGCCAGCCGCTGATAGTAGTTACTAAAGTGTTTTACTCACATAAGTTTGCTGCGCCCTTCTGGGTTGCCGGGATTTCCCCAAGTAAGATGTGATCCTGGATCAACGTTTTAATCAAAGATACCCCAACCTACCCTTAACTCAAACCCTAACCATTTTAAACCCTCAAATTAGTGTGAAATAATAGTTTGGAGAGTATTTCTTAAAAGAACCCAATAATAAAAAGAAATCACGTCGTATTTGTACACTGTAAAAAAAATCAGTAGAAATTGCAGCTGGGTTGCCGGTAATTTACCGTAGATTTAAATTTATGTTATTTACTGGCAAAATTTTGTTCAAAGTTGAATGAACATTTAACATTTACAAGTCTTTGTCTTTACAGAGTAAAACTAAAAAAACATCATCAAGCAAAACGTTCTGGGAAATAAAATCTGAAGCAAAAAACAGAAAAAGGTTGATGATGATTTCTGGTTCCCAGAATGCTTTGCATGAGACTGTTATTGTATAGTTTTATTCTGTAAAGATAAAGACTTGTTAATATTTAAAATTAATTTAACTTTGAACAAACTCTTGCCAGTAAATAACATAAATTGAAATCTACGGTAAATTACCAGCAACCCAGCTGCAATAACATTGTAATTTCTACGGATTTTTTTTACAGTGTATTTGTCGACCGCATACGTCATAGAGGATTATTATTATTATTACAGAAAAGCAACCGTTACATTTTAAGGTAAGAATGATACTACAATTGTATGTCTTATGTTTTTAACCGAATGGCATATGCGGTCAACAAATACGACTTCCGGAAGACACACCAGGACGCGTCCGGGAAGAATGGCACGTATGGTCACCCTAACCATAAAGGATGGGTTAGTGCTTAGCTTATTTGGCCCAGATTTATGGAGTGAATTTTGTGCCAGAATTATACAAACAAATCCAACATTTTGCAAACAAACGCAATCTGCTTTGCAAAGGGAAAACTCGACTCGCAAACAAACAGAAAAAGCAAATAATAAAGGCAATTTGAGAGAAAATGCAGAGGTGTTACAAATATGTACTGTGTTTTGTAAATGTGACCATGATTTTTTCACAAATGTGACCATGCAATCCAAAACAGCAGATGGCGCTGTTCCAACTTTTTCAGGCATTGGAAAAAAGCCCAGGGGAAAAGCCCTTAACGTACATAATACCCCTGACAGTGGCAGCAACTGAATAAAGACATTTCATTTGGTGGGCTTCATTCTGTTAATCTCACTGAATTTATTGTAAGTGTTAATAATAATAAATGTTTGTTAATAGTAAAGAAATACTGTGTGTCAAGACATTGCATTCAACTTACAATGCTTATCAAAAGATGCAGGATAATAAATGAAACTCTTTGGAGAAAGAGTGTGGTAGGGACATAATAAACCCAACATCGGCTGTCTGGACAGAGTGGCCAGTTCAAGCAACAGTAACCAACCAACCAGGATCATAGTCATTTGAGCACTCTGAACAAGATAAACTTCTACAAAATGTTAATCCTTTTAAAGTTGGTCTTAGCTTGTCAGGCTAGGAGGACCAGTTTAAACCAGCTTCTTTCACCCTTGTCAAGCTGGCAAAGCTTCCAGCCTAGTCAAGCTGGTTTGGGCTGGTGTGATCAGCCTGACCAGCTACAGTATAAAAGCAAAAATCCTTCTAATACTAGCTTAAGCTAAAACCAGGCTGGAACACCATCTTAAACCAGTCAACCAGCATAGGCTGGTATTAGCTGTTATTTTTCTGCAGGGAATATAATACATTTTATTTATAATGCACTTTCTAGAACTCAAAGCACCATAATATAAGAGATTCTCAGGAACATACACATACAACAGTAAACAAGTTAGTAATAATCAATCAGCAATAGTACACTGTAAAAAATCCGTAGAAATTACAATGGTATTGCAGCTGGGATGCCGGTAAATTACTGTATATTTAAATTTATGTTATTTACTGGCAAGAGTTTGTTAAAAGTTAAATACATTTTAAATACTAAGAAGTCTTTATCTTAACAGAATAAAACTATACAATAACAGCCTCATGCAAAGCATTCTGGGAACCAGAAATCATCATCAAACTTTTTCTGTTTTTTGCTTCAGATTTTGTTTCCCAGAATGTTTTGCTTGATGCTGTTTTTCTAGTTTTATTCTGTAAAGACAAAGACTTGTAAATGTTTAATTTTCATTTAACTTTGAACAAAATGTTGCCAGTAATAACATAAATTTAAATCTACGGTAAGTTACCGGCAACCCAGCTGCAAATTTCTACGGAATTTTTTTACAGTGTAAGCTATTTTAAAAGGTTAAGGGCCAATCCCATTTCTCTGTCTTACCCCTTCCCCTTACCCCTACCCCTTAGTTTTGCACGTTCACGTGAGAGTAAGGGCTATCCCAATTCTCGTTTTGATCAAGGGGTAGGGCTAAGGGCAAGTGGTAGATACCCCTTAAAACCAAGAATTTCCGCGAGCTTACTTGAAACCAAGGGGTACCCAGAATACACTGCGCAACCGGCAAAAATGGCGGAGAGAGTCCCATAAATGTAAGTATTTTCGGCTTAATAATTAATTTAAAAATTACTAACGTCTTGTTTTGTGCTCTACACAGTCCTGTTCATATATATTTGAATTATGTTCTTAATTTAAATGTTTTAAAATTTCGCTAGTTTGCTACGCTAACGTTACGTTGCTGATTTGCACAACATTCCCGTATTTGCTGATTTGCACAACATTCCCGTATTTCTCTAACTAGCCATGAATGGACTGCATGCTTGTCTACAGTTTTAACTAAATTCCATTAACGTTAGCAGCGAATTTCGTTTGATATCAGTGCATAACACTACTTGCTTTGGAGACATCGGTACGTGCTTTACGTATACCGTCCTGTATCACACAGGGACGCCAGAAGAAACTCGGCGGCTGATTCACTTTCACTTGCACTTGTCGCGTCTGGTGATGTTGCAGCCAGCAAACGACGATGTATGATGACGTAACCGTAACCAAGCGGTGTCTCATTTCATAGGGGTATGTTTTCACCCCTAGCGCTTAACACTTAGTTTTGAGGGACAAGGGCTAGGGGTAAGACGAAGTGGTAGGGGAAGGGGAAGGGGTAAGACAGAGAAATGGGATTGGCCCTAAGTCTTTAAGGATCACTTAAAACAGTCCAGTGATGGTGAGTTTCTTATCACCAAAAGAAACGAATTTCAGAGACAGAGAATGTAGAGAATCAGACGGGGTATAGGGATTGACAATTGCAAATGTATAGAATTCAGATGGAATTCAATGTCTTTACACACAGAATGTGTTAACTATTAACAGACATTTATTATTATCAACACTTTCAATAAATCCAGAGATTAACAACATGAAGCCCGACAAATTACATTTGTCTTTATTCAGTTGCTGGCACTGCCAGGGGTGATATGTAAGTTAAAGTTCAGGGCTTTTCAGGGAGACTAGTTGAAAATGCCTGAAAAAGTTGAAACAGCGCCATCTGCTGTTTTGTATTGCATGGTCACATTTGTGAAAAAATCATGGTCACATTTACAAAACACAGTACATATTTGTAACACCTCTGCATTTTCTCTCTAATTGCCTTTATTATTTGCAAAGCGTTTTCTGTTTGTTTGCATGTTGAGTTTTCCCTTTGCAAAGCAGATTGCGTTTGTTTGCAAAATGTTGGATTTGTTTGTATAAATCTGGCACAAAATTCGCTCCATACAGATTGCTTCTCCAAATCACAACCTATAAGTACGATAAATAATTCTTGCTTTAAGGTTCTGTTGAGCGTGCTAAATATGTAGTTTTGTATGTTGTGTGCAATCAGAGTTAGCTAACCGGCTAACTCTGCCTTAAGATAAGCGGCTAACTCACGTTTATAGTTCTGCTAATCTGCTATCGGTCAGCTATTGTCTACATATGTGTTGAATAATAAAGAATATCTGGCGTTCTTATTACTTGGAGTCACAATAAAAAAATAGCAATACATTGGTTTACAAACTGCAGTGCTTAATCAGTACTCTCTGTCCGTTCGGCTAACGCATATAACATTATTGTTTGGGTGTTTACTACCAAGCTGTGGGCCCAGTTTGCTAACGTAAGTGTTAAGCAACTTTTTTCTTTTGAGGCTTTATTTATATAACAGTGTGTAACAGTATCATTATTATAAAGAATGAGTAAAATGAGAGAAGCGTACATTGTAGAGTAATGTGCGACCAGAGTAGTGTCACGCAAAAGAAGGGGTTTGGCGAAATGAATCATCGGACGATTAATTTGAGTTGTTGGGAATAAGAAAAAATTAAATGTATGTTATAAAAACAAAAGTGTTTCTTGACCTTGCATGCATGTAAACCTGTTATTTGAGCAGATATAAATCTTTCAAAGAGCATAATATGTGCTCTTGAGGTCTCTTTTTATTTAGCCTGAACCTGTGTATTTCCATTACTATAACCAGAACCTTTTCATTAAAGAAACAAGCTCTATAATCAGATAAGTACAGGGATAGTATTTCATTACATTTGATTAGTTTTTGATTGCTTAAGTTTAACATGAATAAAACGAGTGATTGTAACTTACCATCAAAACACAGAAACTTTCTTACGGAAGTACAGTATCTAGTAGTCCAATAACCTTCAGCTCTTAAAATAGCACACTCATCTCCTGTACCAAAATTACTAGGACCTCCGGAAGACCATTTTGTGAAATTAAGGCTCTCATCCTGATAAGACCATCTCCAGCTGTTGATATCATTGTACAGTCCAATCCAGGCGGTTGAATTGAACGTGCTTTCATTTTCTTTCTTTTGTAGATATTTCAGATCTTCAGCAGTTTGAATGGTGGCCAGGTCCATGTGATTGATTTTGCAGTAAGTTTGTGCGTCTGTCCATGTCTTTAACTCTTTGATCAGAATATACTCACGGTGTCTACAGAGAGCTACAGACAAGAGTCCTGATAATAGATCACAATACAGATAGTGTTATAAATAGAGTCGTTCAATTAAATTACACTTACAATTACAAGGCACATATTATGTCCATTTTTACAAGATGTGATGTAAGTAACAGGTGAAGCAGTTATCAACAGGAGTCCACAGAAAACGTGTAAGTGTATTTGATTTTAGACTTGTGAAGTTTTAGCGCAGTGTCGTTGCTAAGAAACGCTGTCTTGTTTACCTTTGTCTCACGTGCTGCAATCCGCGTTTGTTCTCGCGTGTCCTCGCGTGCTTTAGTGTATTACAGTAAAAACAGTAGTAGTTTCGCCATTAACTTGTTGTTGATTGTTTTCGGGCGTGGCCAACGCCAGGAGAGTATTTAAACAGCAGTAAACAGTTCAGTCTTCAGGTGAAGCAGTTATCAACAGGAGTCCACAGAAACGTGTAAGTGTATTTGATTTTAGACTTGTGAAGTTTTAGCGCAGTGTCGTTGCTTAGAAACGCTGTCTTGTTTACCTTTGTCTCACGTGCTGCAATCCGCGTTTGTTCTCGCGTGTCCTCGTGTGCTTTAGTGTATTACAGTAAAAACAGTAGTAGTTTTGGGCATTAACTTGTTGTTGATTGTTTTCGGGCGTGGCCAACGCCAGGAGAGTATTTAAACAGCAGTAAACAGTTCAGTCTTCAGGTGAAGCAGTTATCAACAGGAGTCCACAGAAACGTGTAAGTGTATTTGATTTTAGACTTGTGATGTTTTAGCGCAGTGTCGTTGCTAAGAAACGCTGTCTTGTTTACCTTTGTCTCACGTGCTGCAATCCGCGTTTGTTCTCGCGTGTCCTCGCGTGCTTTAGTGTATTACAGTAAAAACAGTAGTAGTTTCGGCCATTAACTTGTTGTTGATTGTTTTCGGGCGTGGCCAACGCCAGGAGAGTATTTAAACAGCAGTAAACAGTTCAGTCTTCAGGTGAAGCAGTTATCAACAGGAGTCCACAGAAACGTGTAAGTGTATTTGATTTTAGACTTGTGAAGTTTTAGCGCAGTGTCGTTGCAAAGAAACGCTGTCTTGTTTACCTTTGTCTCACGTGCTGCAATCCGCGTTTGTTCTCGCGTGTCCTCGCGTGCTTTAGTGTATTACAGTAAAAACAGTAGTAGTTTCGGCCATTAACTTGTTGTTGATTGTTTTCGGGCGTGGCCTGCTGAGTTTCAGCCCACATTTGAAGCACTTATAAATACAGTCAGTCCACCGCGGCAGCGGTCGCGTGCAGCCCTCGTTGTGTGAATACCGAAGAGTGTAAAGACCATCGACTCTACCTGCGCGACTCCACCGAGCAGGGACACCGACTGGGCACTTAAGTATTGCACTTTTTGTACTAACTTTTTTCTATTTATCTATATAGCACTCTTTTTCCTCTCTTGTACATTTCCTATTCTTATAATTTTACTATGTGCTTTCAAATCTCTACTGTCATTACAACTCGTAAATCTGTTGTATCACGTCGCCGTGGGAGAAATATTAATAACCTCCGCACTCTCCCACCTTCCACTATTGCCTCACTCTCTCTTCCCATTGGCTTATGGAACTGCCAATCTGCTGTCAACAAAGCAGATTTCATAACTGCCATTGCCTCACATTCTGGCCTTTCTGTTTTAGCACTTACTGAGACATGGATTAAACCAGAGGACACAGCCACTCCGGCTTCCCTCTCCAACAACTACACTTTCTCACACAGTCCTCGCACAACAGGAAGGGGTGGAGGAACTGGTCTGCTCATCCCAAAGGACTGGAAATTCCAACAGCAAACCCCCTCATTTGACAGCAACTCTTTCGAATCGCATATTGTTACTATCATCCACCCTACTAAAATGCATTTTTTAGTTATCTATCGCCCCCCAGGTCAACTTGGACACTTCTTGGAGGAGTTAGACGTACTTCTGTCTTCATTACCTGAGGATGGTACTCCTTTAGTAGTACTTGGTGACTTCAATATCCACCTGGAGAAACCACAGGCAGCTGAGTTCAACACCCTGACTGCGTCGTTTGACCTCAAGCGAGTCCCTACTTCACCAACACACAGGTCTGGCAATCTTTTAGATCTTATCTACACACGCTGTTGTTCCACCTACCACACCCAGGTCACCCCACTTCACACATCTGATCACTTCCTAATTACTCTCGACCTGACTCCCCCTGTCGCTACATACGATCCCCCATTGGTCACGTTCAGGCGCAACTTGCGCACGCTCTCTCCCTCCCGCTTATCCTCTGCGATTGTTTCCACGCTGCCCGCCCCCAGCCAACTCTCTCTGTTAGATACTGACAATGCCACTGACACATTTTGTTCCACTCTTACATCCTGCTTAGACACATTATGCCCTCTGACATCTGGACCGGCCCGGGTCACACCTCCTGCTCCTTGGCTAACTGAGGTTCTCCGTGAGCATCGCTCCACACTCAGGGCTACAGAGAGGAAGTGGCGCAGATCGAATGATCCTTCTGATCTCTGTCTCTATCAGTCTCTTCTTGCCTCCTTCTCCAAGGATGTCTCCTCTGCAAAGACCTTATACTACCATTCAAAGATTAACAACTCACCTGACTCTCACACTCTTTTCAAGACCTTCTCTACCCTTCTTTGTCCCCCTGCCCCTCCACCTTCATCCGACCTAACGGCTGATGATTTTGCTTCCTTCTTTGTGAAGAAAACGAAAACTATTAGCAGTCAGTTCTCCGAGCCGCCGCTTCTTGCGCATTCTCAAATCCCTGAGACATGCTCCCTTCCCTCCTTCTCTCTCCTATCCGAAGCAGATGTTTCCAAGGTCTTGGCTTCTAATCATCCGACTACCTGCCCGCTAGATCCCATACCCACCCATCTCCTCCAGGCCATCTCTCCGTCTGTTATCCCTGCTCTCACTCACATTATCAATTCATCCCTTTCCACTGGCACCTTCCCTGTAGCATTTAAAGAGGCCCGGATAACCCCGTTGCTGAAGAAACCCACTCTCAATCCTGCTATGCTAGAGAACTACAGACCCGTTTCTCTTCTTCCCTTCATTTCCAAGACTCTTGAACGCATTGTGTTCAACCAGCTCTCCACTTTCTTCACACAAAATAACCTCCTGGATAGCAATCAGTCTGGATTCAAAAGTGGTCACTCCACTGAGACTGCGCTGCTCTCAGTCATTGAGGCCCTAAGGCAGGCAAGGGCAGCCTCCAAATCATCTGTGCTGATCTTACTGGATCTATCTGCAGCTTTTGACACGGTCAATCACCGCATCCTCCTGTCGACTCTCATGTCTATGGGTGTCACTGACACAGCGCTTCTATGGTTCAAGTCGTACCTCTCTGATAGGTCATTTCGGGTATCCTGGAGAGGTGACGTCTCCGAACCCCAACGTCTTGATACCGGGGTCCCTCAAGGCTCTGTGCTTGGACCGCTGCTCTTTTCGATATACATGACATCCCTGGGCTCTTTCATTCGGAAACATGGCTTTTCCTACCACTGCTACGCAGACGACACTCAACTCCACTTGTCGTTCCACCCTGATGATCCTACGGTTTCTGCCCGCATCTCGGCATGCCTGAGGGACATCTCACTCTGGATGAAGGATCACCATCTCCAGCTTAACCTTGCAAGACAGAACTGCTTGTCATATCATCTGAACCAAAGATTCAGCACAACTTTTCCATTCAGCTAGGTTCCTCGACCATCACGCCTTCCAAGACGGCCAAAAACCTGGGAGTGGTCATTGATGATCGGCTTAGCTTCACGGAGCATGTTGCCAGCACCGTTCGCTCTTGTAGATTCATTCTCTACAATATTAGGAAAATTAGACCTTTCCTAGATGAGCATGCTACGCAGGTCCTGGTCCAAGCTCTTGTCCTGTCCAGGCTGGACTACTGCAATGTGCTACTGGCAGGACTTCCAGCCTGCACGACCAAACCCCTACAGATGATTCAGAACGCAGCGGCAAGAGTGGTCTTTAATGAGCCAAAGAGGGCGCACATCACTTCTCTCTTTGTCAAGTTACACTGGCTTCCTATAGCAGCCCGCATCAAATTTAAGGCTCTGCTCCTGGTCCCACAACTGTGGAATGATCTGCCGGTCGTGACACGATCAGCTGACACTGTAGCTGTCTTTAAGACTCGGCTAAAAACCCATCTCTTCCATCATTACCTAACTTCCTAATTACGGATTTACTATCTTTATTTAGTTACCTTCTCTTTATCTCTTTCTCTATTTACCTTCCTCTTTATCTTAAAAAAAAAAAAATACTAACAACAACTTACAAGTGAGGTAAACAATAGAAGCAATTATGGCAACATAAGAACAGCAATACATAAGTGCACTGGAAATAGTCTCATCAAGTCCAACACAATATACATAGCCAAGGGTATGGCTATGTATATTGTGTTGGACTCGATGAGACTATTTCCAGTGCACTTATGTATTGCTGTTCTTATGTTGCCATAATTGCTTCTATTGTTTACCTCACTTGTAAGTCGCTTTGGACAAAAGCGTCTGCTAAATGACTAAATGTAAAATGACTAAATGTCTGAGGTGTGTCCAGAATGTGTCTGTGATGTTTCACCTCAAAATACCCCACAGATGTCCAAAACACCCTTATTTGGGTGGGATTAAAAACAAGCTGTTTTCGTTTGTGTACATTTAAATGCAAAATAGCTACAGCTCCTCATTCTCTTACCAGTGGCGGAACTAGAATTTTTTTAATGGGGTGGCCAGGGGGTGGCCAAAGCTACTTTAGGGGGTCCATAGTCCATAAAAGAAAATGAATATTTCTTCTGTATTTCTTAATTCAATTTTTTTTTCAATTCAATTTTATTTATATAGCGCTTTTCACAAAAGTCAATTGTTTCAAAGCAGCTTTACATAAATAGAAGCAGTGAAAAGCACAGAAAAACGACAGATAGCACAACAAAATACACGATAGCATAGGCAGTTAAATTTGCTGCGGCTATGACTCAATATTATAAGCGAACGTATTACTAAAGTAACATCTAGAAGAGGAAGCTAAGTAAAGCCCAAAAAGGCTGCCTCCCCGGGGTGAAAAACCCACTAGGATAAAAAAAAACCCAGGCTTTTATCCGAGGAAAAATAAGTCCTAGGAGGGAAAAACCCTTGGGAGAACGGATAAGGAGATTTAGCGGAGATTATGCGGGTTCTGCCGGTGATCGTTGGTCAGGCATCAGCTGGGCATCAGGTTGAAGGACGGCCAGTAGATCAGAGGTGTGCCGACTTTCACATCTACCGGGACTGGGTCTGTTTGTCTCGTTGTCCTCGGGTCGAGGACGAGACAGGGAGAGAAAAACAAATCGTATTAGCGTAGCGGCCGTTCATATGTATTGAAGTGTCACACAGTGATGTGGTTTAACTCAGCTTAGTTCCAGACAGACTAACTATTGCGGCATAATTATATTATCCACAGTTGAGGATTTAGCAAATTATAGTATATATGGTAAATAAGGGTCACCTTCCGATCTTTAAGAGAAAATGAAACCTGACGCCCGTTTGACTAAGGCCTAAAGCCCCACTGTCGTCGTTAATGCAGGTTCAGTGGCAAACGGGTCTATATTGTATACCATTTACAAGACCACGAGAAAACGCCAATAATCGCAACCCGACCATACGTGCTAACCTGTTTGACTAAGGCCGGAAGCCCCACTGTCGTCGTTAATGCAGGTTCAGTGGCAAACGGGTATGTATGGCATACTATTCACAAGACACACGAAAACACGAAAAAAGGCATCCCGACCGTACATGCCAACCCGTTTGACTAAGGCTGGAGGCCCCACTGTCGTCGTTAATGCAGGTTCAGTGGCAAACGGGTCTGTATGGCATACTATTCACAAGACACACGAAAGCACCAAAATCGCAACCCAACCATACGTGCCAAACCGTTTGACTAAGGCCGGAAGCCCCACTGTCGTCGTTAATGCAGGTTCAGTGGCAAACGGTGGCAAACTATTTAATGCAATTCATTTTTAAGTGTTCATGCAGAAAAGGTTTTTATTTATTTATTTGGTTGGTCTGTGTTATGACCGTGAGTGCTTTGTTCCGTGAAAATAACTATTGCGAGTTAAGTACCTTTACTAAACAAGTTATGCGAATGCTTTGTTGAAGAGAAAAGTTTTAAGTCTAGATTTAAAATGATCGACTGTGTCTGATTCTCGGACATCGGTTGGTAAATCATCCCAGAGCTTAGGGGCTAAGTAGGAAAAGGATCTTCCACTTTTAGACACTTTTGATAGTCTAGGGATAATCAATAGACCAGAATTTTGCGACCGTAGTGTGCGTGATGGATTGTATTCTGATAGTAATTCTCTAAGATATGAGGGTGCTAAGCCATTTAAAGCTTTGTAGGTGATTAGTGATATTTTAAATTGTATGCGATATTTAATTGGTAGCCAGTGTAAAGATGCCAGAATTGGGCTTATGTGCTCATACTTCTTAGATCGAGTAAGTACCCTTGCAGAAGCGTTTTGAACTAGCTGAAGCTTGTTGACCTGATTTGAATGGCATCCCCCGAGTAGCGAGTTACAATAGTCTATTCTAGAGGTCATAAAAGCATGAATAAGCTTCTCTGCGTCAGATGTAGACAGTATATGGCGTATTTTTGAGATATTTCTAAGATGGAAGAATGCTGTGCGGCAGACGTTGGCGATATGACTATCAAAGGATAAGTTGCTGTCGAACATCACACCTAAGTTCCTAACCGTGGAAGATGGCACCACAGTACAGCCATCTATGTGCAATTTGTAATCTGACATATTATGTTTGTAGCGATTTGGTTCAATAATAAGTATCTCTGTCTTATTGGAGTTGAGCTTAAGAAAGTTATGTGCCATCCAGTCACTAACATCGCTAATGCAGTCTTTTAGCTTAGAAAACGTGTGTGTTTCGCTGGGATGCGAGGAGATGTAAAGCTGAGTATCGTCCGCATAGCAGTGAAAACGTATGTTATGTTTCCTGATAATGTCTCCTAGGGGTAACATGTATAACGAGAACAGGATAGGACCTAAAACTGATCCCTACCGTACACCGTATTTAACCAGGGAGTGATATGACTCTTCCTCATTTACATAAACAAAATGATAGCGATTGGTTAGATATGACCTAAACCAGGCTAGCACCTGACCACTGATACCAATATAGTTTTCTAGTCTATTGAGTAAGATTGTGTGATCTATTGTGTCAAAGGCTGCACTAAGGTCTAGTAATATAAGAATTGAGATTTCACCACGATCGGATGTTAATATGAGGTCATTTGTAACTCTAAGCAGCGCTGTCTCTGTGCTATGGTGGGGCCTGAATCCTGATTGGAACTTTTCATATGTACTATTATTTGTCAAGAATGTGCGTAACTGGCTTGCCACTACCTTTTCTAATATTTTCGAAAGAAAAGGGAGATTTGAGATTGGTCTAAAGTTATTAAGCTCTCCTTGATCAAGCTGTGGTTTTTTAATCAGCGGTTTAATAACTGCTAGTTTGAAAGCTGTTGGACCGTATCCTATTTTTAGCGATGAGTTAAAGATATTTAGAACCGGGGTTGACACTACAGGGAAACCCTCTTTAAGTAGTTTTGTGGGAACGGGGTCTAATATACAGGACGATGATTTGGATGATGTGACTAGTTTAGAGAGCTCATCTATTGTAGTAGGTTTAAATGAATCAAGATGTTCGTATGGTAGTCTAGTGTTAATTGAACTAATGGGTAGAGTGGTGGCTGCCTGGGTAGCTACGATGTTTTCCCTAATTTTGTTAGAAAAGAAGTTCATGAAGTCGTTACTATTGTGTTGAAGTTTACTATTGGTTTCTGTTTGTTCTTTGTTTCTAGTCAGTCTCGCAACTGTGCTAAAGAGGAAACGAGGGTTATTATGATTCTCATTTATAAGCTTGCTAAGATATGTAGATCTGGCGCTTTTAATAGCCTGTCTGTAGTGTTTAACACTCTGTTTCCATGCTGCGCGCCATACTTCTAACTTTTTGCTTCTATAATTTCTTTCCATTTTCCTAGTTGCCTTTTTAAGGGCTGCAGTATGATGGTCATACCATGGAGCTGGCGGTTTTTCTTTGAATCTCTTTTTTGAATGGGAGCAACGGCATCCAATGTGTTAGAACATACATTGTTTAGGTTTTCTATTACAATATCTAGATCGTCACAGTTATCTGCTACATGTTTCATTTGGGACAGGTCTGGAAGAGTGCTAATAAAGCTATCTTTAGTGGTGGAAATTATTGTTCTGGCTAGTCGGTAGCATGTTGTGGATTGAGTGATCCTATCTAGAAGTACAGTGTATGACACAAGGTAATGGTCAGAAACTGCATTACTCTAAGGTGATATTTCAACGTCATTAATATTGAGTCCGAGTGACAGAATTAAGTCTAAAGTGTGCTTACGAGTATGCGTTGGCCCTGTCACGTTTTGTCTAATATTGAGAGAATTTAGAACATCCATAAACGCACGTCCTAATGCATCTTTTGGGTTATCCACATGGATATTAAAATCACCAACAATAAGAGCTTTATCTACAGTGACTACAAGCTCAGATAGGAAATCTGCTATTTCTTTAAGGAAATCTGCATGGTGGCCCGGAGGTCTATAGATTGTCGCTAAGGCAAAAGAAAGCTGTTTGTGGTTACGATCAGTTATTTCCATATTTAACAACATTACTTCAAATGATTTAAATTTTAGTTCAGATTTTTGGTTTACTTTAAAAATTGTGTTGTATATTGTAGCTACACCACCCCCTCTCCCCTTTAATCGAGGTTCGTGTTTATAATAATAGTCTTGTGGGGTGGATTCATTTAAACTAATGTAGTCGTCTGCTTTAAGCCAGGTTTCTGTTAAACAGAGTGCATCTAAGTTTTGGTCTGTAATTATTTCATTGACAATAGGTTCTTTATTTGTAAGCGATCTAATGTTAAGAAGGCCGAATTTTAACATTCGAGGTTCATCTGTTAATGTATTGTTTTCTAATTTTATATTAATCAGATTTGTACCAGATGTAACAAGCGGTGCTCTGTATTTATTTGTTCGGGGAACAGATACAGTTGAAATGTGCTGATATTTCGGTAAGATTGACTCGAAGTGCTAAGATATAAGTGGTCTTGACATATCACGGCAGCTAACAGACGGACGGTTAAGCCGATCCGTCTGTTTCCTGACCTGGGCCCCGGATAGTCAGACTATATCAGAATTAAGACTATTGATCAGATTTCTAGTGAGTATAGCACTTCCTTCCGATGACGGATGAAGGCCATCTCGGGTTAGGAGGAATGGTCTTCCCCAGAAATGCTTCCAATTGTCTATAAACCCTACATTATGCTGAGGGCACCACTTTGACATCCAGCCATTGAAAGAGACTAATCTACTATGTGTTTCATCTTCCCGGTAGGCGGGGAGGGGGCCAGAGCATATTACATTGTCTGACATTGTTTTTGCAATTTCACACATCTCCTTAATAGTAATAGTAGTATCATCTTACATCTGATTTACTGTCTGTTAAAGGGATTCATCCAGAAATGAAAAACTGTTATCATCTACTCACCCTTATGTTGTTCTTAACCTGTATTTTTTTTAATAAACACAAAAGAAGATATTTTGATAAATGATAGTAAGCACACAATTAATGGAAGGCTATATTCATTGAATTCCATCATGTTGTTTTTATTCCTACTATGAAAGTCAATGGTTACAGCTGTGTGCATACCATCATTTATCAAAATATCTTCTTTTGTGTTCATCAGAAAAAAGAAATTCGTACAGGTTTAGAACAACATAAGGATGTAAAAATGATGACAGAATTTTCATTTTGTGAACTATCCCTTTAATGAAGCAAAAGATCAGGAAATCTAAACTCATTGATAAACCTTAAACTTACTTCAAATAGCAGAGTTCAACACAAAGGATGTTTGGATTAATCTTTATTTACGAAGATACAGAAGATGCAAAAGTTTTCTTTTTTCTTTTTATATTTAATTAACTTTAATGACAGAGAGACTTCAACAGGTTAGGCTAAGACCGAATGCAATAAAATGTTTATTCGTTTAAGACGTACAGTAACCAAATGTTTACTATGAAAATCACCAAGACAGCTATTTTGACATATGAGCATTTGTCCGTTTAAGCCAAAAAGACGCGAACATGAAGTAGTTTAAGCTGTGCATGCGCACTATCGGATATGAGCGTCGCGCTTTCAAGTTCAATGTGGCAATCCAGTCGAATGAACAATCTTACAGTAGCCTATAAAGATCACGTCAAGAATGAAAACATGGTGCTGGGTTTTGTTGTAAAAAGAATTGGCAAACTTAGACTTTATTCAGTCCACAAGAAAATTACCACACTTCCAGCATATACGGTGAAATCATGTAGTATTAGCAATGTACGGCTTCACTTACATCATTTTAAAGAGATTCCAGCATTATGTAGACATGACATCTATCTTCTGATGGTATGAAAAGTATTCGTTAAGTTACAGTAATTTTTCTGAAGCGTTTTTGAAAAGACGTCACTGATAACAGAACACGCATTATGTATATTTTCTTAATTTTGTGAAAAGCACAACATTCAGTTTTTATAGACACACAAAAATGACACTTTAACATTTTAAATGATGTATAAATCATATCTGTATGTCCAAAATCAGCAGAGTAATCCAAGTCTCTTTGCGCAGTGATTGAAAAATAAAGAGTTTGCGCCGCGACCGCAGGGAGGGTTAATATTCATAATGTTTGTTTTTAAAAATGTGCTGCGCTGACGCACGTCGAAAATTAACATAGCGATTAAGTGAAAGTAGCGTATTAAATTTGGGGTGGCACACGGGGTGGCCAGTGACATGTCAAGGGTGTCCAGTGCCACCCTGGACACCCCTCTGGCTCCGCCACTGTCTCTTACCAAAAGATACAGTACGCGCTTTCGGCTAAAATAAATTTGATTTAAATAGTGGTCAGAGGGCAGAAACTATAGTAATATTGGACTGTCAGTCAGGGGCCGTGGGCGGGGCTTTAGCAGTGTGACATCACATTGCTAGGACAATTAAAACAACATGTCTAATGAGACTACTTTGGTTTAATAGGGATTAAAAAAGAAGTAGTGGGTAGATTTTTTTCATTGTAGAGTGGTTGTGTTTACACACTGAGATTTTATATAATAGGTGCCCTTTAAGTTAAACTCACTCTGGATTGAGCATCGAACGCTTAACATAACAGTGTGAGGTGAAGCCAGCGCAGAGTTCAAGCGGCCATTTTGGTACCCAACCGGCAGAGGGCGTCATTGACTTTCATTCAAAATCATGATCTAATTTTGTCATGATCTGTTTACAAGTTGCTGTTGGCTCGGCATGGCTCATTGAGATGTTTACCGTGTCTGTGCGGTTCGTGACTTGTGCCAGTGCTAGCATCGCTAATCATAGCTTACATCAACTTTTACTAGCAGTGATTTCTAATGGATTTCTCTAAAAAGCATGCCAAACTTTACCTGTTAAGTAGAAACTTCACGTGGGAAGCCCAACCTGTGCTTTTAGCGCACGCCAGTGTGTGAAACATTCTCCCAAAAACACTCTGGTCTTGTTTCTTTCTTCAGAGCCCTTTCTCTTCTTGTCATACAATTCGTAAACACTTTTTCTCTTGCGACCCTCAGACATTTTGAAAAAATACAGTGAGAACGCGATATTCAACGAATGCCTGAAACCGTAGCCCACCACACATATACACCTGAAAGTGCGCATGTGCCGAAAGTGAACTTAGGGACGAGCATGTACGTTGGCCTTACGTAAACATGGGTCAATCTACGGAAATGTCAATTTTTCTGTCCCTTGCCTTTACAGAAATATTGAAACACCCTTTTGGGTTACAATTTTTTATATTTTGAAATTAAACAATATGTTATTTGAACAACTATACCTTCTTGAGCCATCAGTGTAGCAATGTTTGATTTTTATTCATTAATTAGAATTCCAAGCACCACAGAAGTGCTCGTCCCCACAGTCATGTACAGAGGGAAAATGCTTTATTTTGAGATCAAAAACTGTGTTTTCTTTCCATTTAAATATATGATGTAAATTACATTAAAAGACAAAATGCTAAATAAATATTATAAAATATATAATGAAGGTAGTGGTCCCCTGGAATTACCGTTTAACAAAAAAGCACACAAAAAATTAAAAATCATTTTGCTGTCATATATGTGTACTTATAAAGTCAAAGAGTAATCTAATAATGTAGTTTAAATGTTAGAAAAGGAGATACATTTTAAGACATCTTTCCATACCAAAAGTGGACATTTCTGTAGAATGACTCACATATCATCAGAATGATTGACAACTGCGATGACCAATAGTCTTGATGATCCACCCAAAAAAGAAAAACTTCCGCTATACCTTTAACTTACAGATTAGGTTAGGCAATTTCAACTGTTTTTTATTAGCTTATGAACACGAGTTGAATTTGCTTCACTTAGGCCACATTTACCTTGCATGTTTGAAGTGACTCAATTCTGAGTTCTCTCTCATGTGGCACAGATCTGATATGACCCATGAAGGTGTAAGCAGGAAAAAAGCGCAAAGTTTCCAAATATTCTCTGATCGGTTTCAGGCCTCATACATATGTGGAAATGAATCTGATATGAATCGCATACATGCATTCACGTCCACAATGTAAGCGGACAGATAGGATATTTCCATGTCAAGACGTGTTGTGCATAATAGGGCTGTCACTTTTGTGAAAAAATCATTTTTGATTTTTAATATATAAGTGTTCATTGAATCGATTGTAAAATCGATTTTCCATGTCTAAAAAAGACGTTTCCATTTTCAACGCCAAATAACAGACAAATGTAATGAGAGCACCTGAAACGCACAAGTCTGCAATATTTCTTATTCATTGTCATTAAGTTTCGTGCAGAATAAAAAACAGCAACAGTAGTGCAACATTCTCTAAAAAAATATGGAGTGGACTGCTGCCATAAATGAAAAACATTACTGCAGGCTTCAACCGGCTGCTTTTATGATTTAGGCAATTCAAAAATTATTTTAAATAATGATTCGATCCATTTCAAACAACTGTTCAAACGTGAAACTTTAAATAGACTTACTTGAAGTTGAGAACATGCTGTGTATTTTATTATTAAACGTAACCGACACTTAGGCGGCACTAGGCAGGCATATTGAAATGCGCAAAAAGACTAGGGCCATTACAAATTATTGGTCAGGAAAACAAGTCGATCAACATTTTAGGGGTCAAGAGCAGAGCGTTTTTCATTCACTATATGTCCATCTGTTGAGAAGACGCACTCCGACCGCACTGATGTCCCAGGGAAACTCGGGTACTTCGTTGCCAGCTGCGTATTTCGTACTGCCAATCTTCCATCACAAAAGCGGGTTGCTGTCAGCTCGCAAGGGTGGCTCCTTGTCATAACTCCTTCATCTCCTGTAAGGTCACAATTTCGACGCTGTCTCATGTTGCACAGGTTTATTGACGTTGTCCTCCATTTTCTTTGCAAAACACTAGATGCAGCGATTGAAAGCCTGAAACTATAGGTGCGTAAAATTGCTGGGTATTTTCTGTCTAGCTTTCGCACACCTACTGCACTTTCGGAATTCTTTATTTTCTTTTTCTGCTTGTTTGTGAGTTTTGTTACATCTATATTTTTAACTGTTTAATTCTTTTAAAATTAATAGTGTACATATTTGGTTAAAATCGATTGCCTATTTTCGTTTTCGAAAAAAAATTTGGTTGGTCCGATCGATTGTGCAATCGATTTTCGAACGAAAAGTGACAGCCCTAGTGCATAATTAAAAATGCAATGCTGGCAAATGACGTCAACTCAGTTGGACACCACCCGCAATCACATCACTCTTCTCAGCAGCGCAATGGAGGACGATGGCATCATGGAGTAATGTTGAAGTTTAATGTTACAGAAATAAAGCTCTATAATCTTGTATAATAATTTTGGCTGAGTCCATATCGCAACGTTTTACTTCATCTGTGGTTTAAGCTATTTCGGGTCAGTCTTGAATTGTGTTGACAAATGTTAAGTGTAAATGTTGATATTAGATACGAGTTGTTTTTAAAAGACGATGCAAGCGGGTCGTCAAAAAATCTTATATATTCAACAAATTGGAATTGGGCATCAAGAGTAAATCCAGCCTTAATCTAATAAACTAAAGTGTAAATGAACTTTTACATTTTAAAATGAATGACTAGCACAGCCAGTTTGATTAAACTTGAACACTTAAGGCAAGTAAGATTTTTGTTACAGTGAAGTGTATGTTATTTGAAATATCACCGCATGTAAAACAGTAAAAATGTGCGTCTAGTTTTCTGTTTTTACTTACCTGAGAAGGACAAGATATAAAGACACAACTGCTTCATCTTTTTTCAAGCTGTCAGTGGATGTAACTAGATAAGTATATAAAGTGCCTTGAGATTAGTAAGCAAATCTTTCTTTATAATCTATATTCTGGAAACTCATAAAGCTGTTATATGCAGAAATCAATTGAAATGTTGCCATACCTTTAAAGTGAGAGGTATGGTTGTTTCAATCTTCTTGTTCTTGGTTTCTTTTAAAATGGGAACTTTCACAGTCCTTTGCATGTTCTTATGCTGTAGCCCCACCCATATGTTATAACATATGTTTCTTATTCAATTCTTTTGGTTATAATGTATTCATAATATAACTCTTTCTTGTATTTGATTTCAGAAAACAGACCTGTCTCAGTGATCCCTGCAGTTAGACGTTATTTTATTAATATTCAGCAGTTGCAAAATCATTGAAAAAAAATCTTTATGCTAACTAATTAACTTTGAACTTTAAAGGGACAGTAAGTAGGGTTTTAAGTGTTTTATTAATTAATCAAATTCAATGTCTTTATTCATAAATATGTCCTCTTTGGTGTCAAATGACCTCTGCCAGTGATTGGACATTTCTTTGAAAGCTTAGAATTTCTTCTCTTTACTTACATTGAACGGGTAAGTCCAAGGAGGCATCTATGTCGTTTCGCCGTATTGATAAACTATAATAGCAGAGAGGGACAAAAAGCACTAGCCTACCAATGCGTTTCAACAACGCGCTTTCATTCAGAACATGTGAAGCAGCTGAAACGGACAAGGAGATCAGTGATTACATAACGGCTACCGTAGCTGCAACACACATTTGGAAAGGCGAGGCGCTAGAGAGCACTGTTTGTTTGAATGCAAAATACAAAATACTACTTATTGTCCCTTTAAACATTGAACTCGACTGAAAATGTCCTTTGTCACTTTAGACATAAACGCAATTCGGATGATAATTGTTTCTCATGAGGATGTCTGTAAAACTAAATCTGCATGGCTCCTCAGCGATAAAACTCATGCATTCAGATGAAGACAAATTTGCAGTAGATATGTTGGCGTTTATAATTGGAGAGCTCAGATGCAAATGCCGCTAAATGCATCCGGCATGATTTCTTTTTAATCAGACTCTTAATAGATTCTGCCTAAAAACTGTGTTTCTCAATGGACTGAGGGGGGAATTAAGTGGATTAGATGTGGAAGTATTTGATGAAGGTAATATGATAGTACGTGTCGAGAGCATTTGATTAATATCATTATCTCATTTTTAAGGAAGGTGATTTTGCATCTGAGCTCTTCAAGTCTAAACACCATTAAATGCACTTCTTATGTAGTTAATCACATGATCATTCACATGAGCCTTAATTCTTGGTTTACATGTATATGGAATATGTATAATTAAATACATTTTAAAGTTTAGTACCTGTTGCTACACTAATGGGCCATTTTAAACGTTTTCATGATTTTCTTCTCTTTATTTATATCAGCTCACACTCGCTGTAGAAGAGCGATGATCAAAGTTTGTTCCCTTATATACTTTCATCATTTCAGTTATATAAATGTCAATGTAGCCGCTTGGATGGATGCAGAACGCATCAGGTATAACAAACAGCAACATTGTTATATACGACGGGCCACTCGATCCACAACATTGACATCAGCAAACCCCTCGTCCACACGATGCCATACACGCTGTCTGCCATCTGCCCTGTACAGTGAAAACCCGGGATTCATCCGTGAAGAGATCACCTCTCCATAGTGTAAGATGCCATCGAATGTGAGCATTTGCTCACTCAAGTCGATTACAACAATGAACTGCAGTCAGGTCGAGAGCCCGATGAGGAAGATGAGCATGCAGATTCTCTGAGACGGTTTCTGACAGTTTGCGGAGAATTTCTTTGGTTATGCAAACCAATTGTGCAGCAGCTGACCAGGTGGCTGAGCTTAAGACAATCTAGGAGGTGAAGATGCTGGATGTGGAGGTCCTGGGCTGGTGTGGTTACACATACAGTACAACACCTTTGAAGACGGCGTATAATAGATAAATAACATTTAATTCATGGGCAACAGCTCTGGTGGACAATTGCACGCTCCCTCAAAACTTGTGACATCTGTGGCATTTTGATAAACTGCACATTTGAAAGTGGCCTTTTATTGTGGCCAGCCTAAGGCACACCTGTGCAATAATCATGCTCTCTTGTCAGCATCTTTATATGCCACACCTGTGAGGTGGATGGATTATCTCAACAAAGGAGAAGTGCAAAATCACTAATGATGCAACTAAAAACAATGATTAAAGTCAGAATGTAAAAATAAAGAATCTGAAGCACCCACTGGGGGCGCTGTGATCCATGTCACCGCCACATTCGGACTGTATATTTACTCGTTCATTCTTCTGTGCATTTAGAGTACTTGAAAAACATTGATGTAGCGTTTAGCGGATTCTGCCAAAATAACGGTAATCCTGAATGTCCTGAGGTTTGGATTAAATTTAAAACAAATGACAAACTCACATATCCACCTTGAATTTTCTAGTTCATCCCAATGGTTTTTGTGTTTTGTACACTGAACTCATTGTATCATGTCTTTATGGATCTTGCTTTGTGCACTAGGGGACAGTCATGCTGAAATACTGTAGAAAAGGACCGTCGTCCCCAAACCTTCTCCACAAAGTTGGAAGCAAAGCATTTCCCAAAAGCTATTTTTGCCAAAGCCCATTATCAGTTATTGATAGTGCTCAGTGGCTTTATGGCCAAGTTGCTGTTGTCCTACTTTCCAATAACAAACACTGGAATATCCGGCAGGGATGAAATATCACAAGCCGTCTTATTCCAAAGGTGGCATCTTATTACAGTGCCATGCTTGAAGTAACTTAACCTTTTTATTTTGTTTCACAAAGGTTTGTAAATGGGCACTGCCTAACCAGGTGCTAGATTTTAAACAGCTGTGACATTAACCTCATTCACACAGCATTTTGGTCCTGGAAATGTTTTGTAAAATTGTCAAAGAGTCTTCTGTGTGAACACAAACTCGACCCGTAAATGTTCTGGGATCGCTCCTGTAAAGAGGACCTGCAGTAGTAACATTGACATAAAATTCAAGGAAAGCATTCTGTGTGAACAACACGCAGAAACAATCCTGTAAGGGGTGTGGCATAGTGAGGATGCGCATGTCCTTTCAACCAGAAGTTATGGTTCAGCTGTTTGACACAAACACATATCAACAGGGACGTGCACAGGAGAGTTGCTCAGGTTGCCCGGGCAACTGCCCATATGCCCTTCTCGACTCAAGTTGCCCTTCTGAGGTGGAAAAAAATAAATTGTACTTTTACTTCGTTTACACTGTGCAGCGTTGCTTCGTTACTGTATTTTAATTAATTACGAAATGTGTATTTTATTTTTAAATTGCTATCTTGTGTTTCTGGGGCATTCGCGAATTAATGACTCGTTTGAGTCGTTTCCTTACAAAGTGTTGCATATAAATGAGTCTTTTGAGTCAATTCTTTACAAAGCTAATGGGCCAAACGTTTTAAATTGGTTTGCGAATCAGTTTGAATGAATTGTTCAGATCGCTGCAAAAACGGAATCATCTGATGCTGTTTTACTCGTAGCCTATGTAGAAACACGCAGAATATAACCAGTTTTGGGTGACGTGGAAATGAATTTACCAATCTTTTAACTAAAAGCAAAACTTCACACATGTACCCGCCATTACATACACGCGACCTGTTCGTCCATCGTCAGACACAGTTAAACGCGTGCAACCTCCAGAAGCATTGTAGCACAGATTGAAGAAAATCCATCGATGATTGACGTCTGATTTGCTGTATACTGTGCTGTATGATGTAAGTGATTCTCACAAAACACACGTGACATGACAACGTAAGAGTTTTGTCTAAAATCATTTTTATGTAAGTGTAAACTGTCAATGTCCTCAGACTATCTTAGGAGATTCTAACTTTATACATAGTGAATGCAAAACTCTTGTCAGTTTACTTGTCTGATATTTCAGCTATAAGCTACATCAACATTGACACTAGAGTTAATTTGTTAATTTGAAATGCTTGTCTATTCTGTGTTTGTATTATTTTTTCTGTACTGTTTGTGTATGTTGCAGTTTTACACATACTGTAGAAGTGCCCTTCATAAGTATTCCTCTATTTGCTGTGGATTCAAGAAATGTCTGAACATTATACAAAAGTACAGAATCTGTCACATTATTTTTTTTTTAATGGTCACTGAGCTGTGTCCTGATTGTTTACACATGAAAAGCATAAAATGTGTAGGATCAGTTTGATTCACTTATGTGCATTTGTTTACAACACACTTAAGTCAGCATTTAATGCTGTTGTTCTTTGTTGTTAAAGCATGAATGTGTTAAAACATAAACAAAGGTTAATAAAATGTGACATTCTAAACTTCTGACATACTGATATTTATCTTACCAATTTCTGGTCTCCACAGCAAACAGAAAAATTTTCTCTTTACTGTTCTGATACTTATGGAGGGCACTGTATATACTGTGTGTGTGCATGTGTGTGCGTGCATGTATGTATGTCTAGATTTATATTTTTATAACTCGCTACTTGAGTATTATTTTCATTGCATACTTTTTACTTCTACTTGAGTAATTATTTCTTTACTCACTTGTACTTTTACTTAAGTAAAGTTTTTGGCTACTCTTTCCACCTCTTTCCTTTGCTGATTTTAATAAAGACCCTGTTATTCTCAGTCCTTCATATAGGCCGTGAGGTTTTTTTTTTAGGGGATGTGCCCTTTTTTTTTGGTCAGAGCAACTGCCCATAAAAATTCCTGTGCAGGTCCCTGCATATCAACATTCAAATCTCGGGCGTGTCTATTTTCTGTAATCTCTGTGTGAAAAGGGCTTATGTGTGACATCTTATGAAACCTTAATTCAGTGACTTAGTGCTGTGTCCCAATGCTTTTGTCCATAAAGTGTATATCTGTTCAAACACACGCAATATCTATGAGAGCCATGAATTCAGAAGCACTTTTGTATAACGATGAATTTATAAAACCAATCTTTCTTTAAAAATAAGGACTTTATAAATAATGCAAACCACATTGATCCATGTGTTTTTGTTGTTGTTGTTGGATAATATTCAACAGATGCAAAATCATTGTAAGACAAATCTTAGGATTTACTTTATGCAAACCACTGACCTTTTGTGTCACTTTAGACGTAAATAAGTTTAATGCAAAACACACAAATGTCACTTCAGAAAACCAACACATAATCATCCAGTTCATACAGCCAAATCATTTTTTTCCAAGAATCTAATTGTACTTCAGTTTAGATGTCTAGAGATCATATTGTACACTGGACTCAATGTGTAAATGTGTCTTAGCATATTTACAACAGCAATACATACAGTAGAGAAGTACGGCATATTATTGTCTTCTAAGGTTCTTGCTTTCAGTGTAAGGCACATTTGCATAGATTTAACATTCATACGAGGTGTTTTAAGGAGCCATACAGCCCCAAGTAGAAGTGTTAGACAAATTCAAAGCTAGCTATAAATGTCATTTTTTTTTTCCATTATATTATTTTTATGTTTTTGATTTCCCAATATTCACTGCATGTCTCCATGTGAATTGACAGTGGTCTGGATTAAACTGAACCAGTTATGAACATCAATCCACCTGTTACTGGACACACCCGAGAAGATGCTGTTCATGTTTTGACCACCAGATGACAGTAGCGTGCACCAGGTGATATGTGAGGAATAAACACCAAACCAACCTTTAACATCCACAGAACATTTCTGTGTTGAACATTACTGTCTTTGTAATCTTAAAAGGTTTCTACAGATTATGAAAAGAACAATAAAGAAGTGGTTCTTCTATGGCATTGATGTAAAGAAGCCTTGTAGATCCTTTATTTTTAGGAATGTTGACATGGAAAGATTCTTGCAGGACGGGTGTCCTTTATTTCTCTATGCTTGTAAAGCCCACTAGGTAAACGCAAAGGACATGGAAATCATAAGTGTTTACATTCAGCCAATCAGAGCAAGATGTCACACGCTACTTCTTAACTTGAAAAACAATCATTCTAGGAATAAGTCATTCAGATGTTACAGAGAATAGTTGTGATGATGTTTTTATATAGAGTAATAACCAATGCACACATCAACAACAACAACAATCAACAAAATTTATTTCGGTCCTCACACATTATTTCCAAAACAAACTAAATGTATACATACATACATATCAACCGAAAAAGGTGCAGCCTGAAGCTTATGCTTATTTTGCCTACCCTTTATACATAATTACGCAATAAGCAAAACTGGTACATTCAAAATAAACATACAGTTACATAAGACAATTTATGAAGATATAAATACAAAGGTACACAAAGAGAAAAATAAAATAAAAATATATATAAATTATATCGTACTTAATTATTCTTATAGTTTTTTGTAGTTATTTATCACCTTATTTTTAAACATTTTCTTAAATGTACTGAGTGATGTACACAATTTTAATTCCTTGTCACAATTATTCCATAGTTTAACTCCTTTAAAGGGATAGTTCGGCCAAAAATGATATTAAACCCATGATTTACTCACCCCCAAGCTGTCCGAGTTGCATATGTCCATCGATTTTCAGACAAACACATTTTCGGATATTTTAGAAAATATTTTAGATCTTTCAGTTGATTAAATTTATTTTTATGGGGTCCACACATAGTCCACGACCTTCAAGTCCAAAAAAAGTGCGTCCATCCTTCACAAATTAAATCCAAACGGCTCCAGGATGATAAACAAAGGTCTTCTGAGGGTAATCCGTGCGGTGTTGTTGTAGAAATATCCATATTTAAAACTTTATTAACGAAAATAACAACCTTCCGGTGGCGCCGCCATCTTAGACTCAAGTGTTTACAGGAGAGAGTATTCTTCTTCTTCTTCTTGTATGATTTGCGGCAGTTTAGACACTGCTATGGTGTATTACTGCCCTCCACAGTTAATCTGAAGAACTTTGCCTCACAGTTTATATCCTTGAGTAAAGGTGTGGAGTAAAAAATTTATTAAAGCATTTGCTGTTACATAATCCATATTTCCAAGAATCGTTTTTAAAAATAAAGATGATATTCCTGAATCCATCAGCTCAGAAAACATGTGAGTTCTTGCATCATGAAGATTTTCACATTCCATTACTACATGTTTCACAGTTTCTAATTCTCCACACTCACATCTACCATCAGGATGTTTGCCTACTCTTGCCAGCCCAAAATTCAGTGCACAATGTCCCAGTCTTAATCTAGTGATTACCACACGATCCCTCCTCTCTAATCTTGTGTTTGGTGTGTGCATTAATGTGGGTTGTATTGAGAAATAGTGTCTGCCTTTATTTCCTTTTTCCCATTCTTTCTGCCATAATTCCTTTATTTTTTCCCGTATAATAGTTTTACACTCTATTCTTCCATACATTACTTTCAAGTCAACTTCGCTCTTATATTTGGCCTTTTTTGCCATCTCATCAGCTTCTTCATTTCCCTATATTCCCCCAAATGTGCAGGTACAGGAGAGAGTATTAACGTAGTGTACACACTTTTCTTAGTAACGTATGACAAATTCGGAGGGCGGGGGCACAGAGCAACAGCAGAGAAACCTCCGTACGCTGCGTAAGCTCTCATCCTGAATGCGGATGAGACTAAGATGGCGGCGCTACCGGAAGGTTGTTATTTAAGTTAATAAAGTTTTAAATATGGATATTTCTACAACAACACCGTGCTGATTACCCTCAGAAGACCTTTGTTTATCATCCTGGAGCCGTTTGGATTTAATTTGTGAAGGATCGACGAACTTTTTTTGGACTTGAAGGTCGTGGACTATGTGTGGACCCCATAAAAATAAATTTAATCAACTGAAAGATCTAAATTTTTTTCTAAAATATCCAAAAATGTGTTTGTCTGAAAATCGATGGACATATGCAACTCGGACAGCTTGGGGGTGAGTAAATCATGGGTTTAATAGCATTTTTGGCCGAACTATCCCTTTAACAGATATACATCTGTTTTTTGTATTGGTTCTTGCCCTTACTTTTATAAAAAAAAAAGCCACCTCCCTTCCTCCCCACCGGTCGTATGATTGCGCTATCGATCTCCTCCCAGGCACTTCTCCGCCTAAAGGTAGAATTTTTCCTTCCGGTCCCGAGAGAGAGGCTATGGACCGTTATTTTAATGATTCCCTTTGTGCCGGTCTCATCCGTCCCTCCACTTCCCCTGCGGGGGCAGGTTTCTTTTTTGTTAAAAAAGAAGGACGGCTCCCTGCGTCCGTGCATTAATTACAGAGGTCTCAATGACATTACTATTAAGAATAGGTATCCCCTGCCTTTAATGTCATCGGCCTTTGAATTGCTGCAGGGAGCGCGCGTCTTCACCAAATTAGATCTGCGCAACGCTTACCATTTGGTGTGCATTAGGGAGGGAGATGAGTAGAAGACAGCTTTTAATACACCTTCCGGACACTTTGAATACTCCGTTTTGCCGTTCGGGCTATGTAACGCCCCGTCTGTCTTCCAGACTCTGGTTAACGACGTGCTGAGAGACATGATCAATAAATTTGTGTTTGTGTACATTGATGATATTCTCATCTTTTCCCCATCTATGCAGGTACACACTCAGCACGTTCGCAGAGTCCTTCGGCGTCTCCTTGAAAATCAGCTCTTTGTTAAGGCGGAGAAGTACGAGTTTCATAGGGATTCGGTTTCGTTCCTTGGTTTCGTTATTGCCGCGGGTGAGATCCGTCCAGACCCTTCTAAGATTAAGGCGGTAGCCGAGTGGCCAGTCCCCGACACTCGTAAGGAGTTGCAACGGTTTCTAGGTTTTGCCAATTTTTATTGGCGGTTCATTAGGAACTTCAGTCAGATTGCTAAACCTCTCACTGCTCTCACTTCCACTAAAGAATGTTTCCGTTGGAATAATGACGCTCAGGAGGCCTTTGATAATTTAAGTCCCGGTTTACAGATGTGGTCTTTAAAAATGCGCGTTTTCTCGCGGAGTCTCGCAGAATTCTGCAAGTGTTTTCGGGGGGGGGGCTACTTTCCCTGTTCCCTTAATGTGTTTCGCTTCACAGAAAATCCACCAGGTGGCGCATAAAAAACTACATTTTTATATGTGTTGTCATTGCGGTTGTTTCCAGAAGTTAATAAGGGCATTGCTGAATATTTAACATTTCTATTAAAACAGCAAAGTGATGTCAACCCCTTCTTGCCAGCATAACAGCGCATACATCTATTAAGATGACTGTACGTGCAATGGGCATTTATACTAAGTGCAACAGAGAATTTAGTGTGAGCCTAATACACTTAACTCTATTTACAATGAATATCTTAATTATTTGTGTTGTCGAATTTTGACACCGTTTCATTGTTTGTTCATAATATTAATAATTATGTCAGTTTTTCTAAAAGTATTAATATTTTAAAGAGATTAATGTGGTATAAAAATAAATGTTTTAAAGTTAAAAATGTTGTAAAAATATATTAGTATTATTGTTTTTAATATATTAAGAACAATAATATGACACATGTATATTGCGCTAAAATGCTTTACATATGGAAAGAGGAATTCTTCTCAACCACCACCAATAAAGTTTAAAAATTATTCTTTAGAAAAACGGCGTTTAAACCCACGCAAAGCGAACAAGAAAACATAGGCCTATGCTTACATACTGTACAGTGGGCATATGATATCTTTATTTAGTTTTACATATTTATATTTATAATACCTTTAATAATACCTTTCTTGCGCATATAGGCAGTCAGTGTTATGATTTTTTTTAATCCGTTCAGCTGTAATTCATAACTGTAAAAATATTCAGTGGCTTTGTAAATATCACTAAAATAATGGATTAAAGTAACTTTATAAAATCTCTTAATGTCACTTATGTATTTTTTAGTTGGTCAAACCAAAATAAATGGTTAGAAATAGAACAGACATTTTAATTTAAAATGTACATATATTATAGGCGTATATTATAGGTCCTTCCAGATATCTTATCTCAGAGGTTCGCAGTCACCACTTTTTAAAATTTATTTATATAAAATCTAATTTATAAATTAAAAAACAAAGTTTTAAGTTTAGACAATAATAAATATGTTTATCTTTATTGAAAGAAAAACATAATTTTTTTTATTATTGGTATAGTTGATGCAAATAAAGTGTGCAGTATACAAAAAATGCAAACAAATTATTTCTAAAAGTAGCAAGATTTTAAAAAGATAAAGATGGTATAAAGAAAGACATGAGAAAAGTAGAGGTATGCAAAAGAGCACAGTTTAGTTATTGCTAATTAAAGCGGTTTTATACACCTTTCGCTTTGTATGAATTGACAAGCATTTTATTCGCCACTGTCAACACATTTTGTGATTTATTTACTGATTTATTACAGAAAATTGTTGTCAGAAGCAAAGCTATTGTACTAAGCATATGTATGTTTTAAAGTTAAAAATGTTGTAAAAAATATATTAGTATTCTTTTATATTAAGAATAACAATATGATACATTTATATTGCGCTAAAATGCAATATACATTATTCTGCAATATAATTTATTCTCAACCACCACCAATAAAGTTTAAACATTATTCTTTAGAAAAAAAACGGCATTTAAACCCGTGGAGCGAACAAGAAAACATATGCTTACATGCTCATTCGGCATATAATATCTTTTTTATTTAGTTTATTTTGTATATAAATATATTATTGTTAATAGACGTCAAATATCAATTGATTTTTTATATTTTTATTAAAAACTGTCACAGCAAACATCACGCAGGCTTCTACAAATATGCACATGCGGGTGAGGGATAATAAATCTGCCGTTTCTGAGGGTATCTGCGTGCGTGGGATCCGGGCAGGTATCCTTTTCCTTCAGACCTTGATGCATGGCCGCGGGAAGGAAGAAATATATTTTTTTTAAGTAAAAATATTTTGCACAATTTATAAATTACTTATGAATATTTTAGGAAATTATTTTTGACACACGTAGGTTATTATGTGTATTTTGGATTTTAATTTCATTACTGTCTGTACCTACCCATCCGTGGCCTCATCCGAGTGCACTTTCTTTGCCTTGCGTCTTTTGAAGACATGGGTACGCAGCACCATGACCCAGAAAAGACTCAGGCACCTTTCGCTGATGCATGCCCACACAGAAATACTGAACTCCCTGGACATTCGTCCTCTAGCTCATGAGAGACTTTGGACTCTCTATTATACAACCGGCGCAATGCGCGACGCGAGTTTTTTCTGCTAGAGCAGTGTTCTTCACTCCCAACCCTGGAGAGCCGGTGCCCTGCAGAGTTTAGCTCCAACCTTAATCCAACACACCTGCAAGCTAATCAATGTCTAAATGATCACTAGAAAATCACAGGTAGATGTTTTTGATTAAGGTTGGAGCTAAACTCTGCAGGGCACCGGCTCTCCAGGATTGGAAGTGAAGAACACTGTGCTAGAGTAAAGAGCGTGTTGATAATATGCGTAGTAACGGAATGACAACACAGGTTTGTTTATCACATACATGGATGGGCAGCAGCACAAAAACGCTTTTTAATATGAAAAACAAAATGTAACAGATTATTATTGAGTCTCTTGGACATAAATGATGACCAATTATGAGACATTAGCAGGCTTAAAGAGCTGCTTCATCTGTAGCTAAGTAAATAAATGCTTTACTTTAAACAAATACATCTTCTTCTAAATGTTTTTTTTTAATGCTACCCAACGGATTTATTGTATATAATGACTCTGCACCTGTGGATATGGTGAGATGAGAAAACATTTTAAGTAATGCTTAAAAAAAAGCATTTCGATGTCCAAGTGCTGAAATGGCTTTCCGCACGTTTGTAAATTCTTTATCTTTTGTTTGTATCAAATAAAGTATTTTTACAGTACAAACCTTATAAAAAGTCTAATATATTCTATAAATGTAATTATACACCATGTATTTCTTTATAAAAGTATACAATATCAGAACTAAACCCATCATTATTTTTGTTCAAATTATGAATTATTTATAAGTTTTAAAAAAGACAGTAATAGTAATATTTAGTAAAAAAAGATATATATAAAAATACACTAGGTATGTTAATGTGAGAATATTTTACCACTGTTAATCGACGTGTGATCCTAACTTAAAAACGAAAGTAAAATATGTTTGTCCGCATGGACATTGAAAATTGTGAAGTTTAATTAATATTATATGTTGTTATAGTATTATATGTTGTATGTAAATATGTTGTATGTATGTATATCTGAAGTTGTAACGAAAGTAATTCCCCCTGGGAAAAGTATTTTTGCTTCTTAATAGCACATATTCATCTGAGAACTGATGATGTCTGTGTGTTTCAGACCCTGGCTGTGTGCACTGAAGTTTATATGACAATAAAGTAGTAAATCTCAATGTATTTATTTTTCAAATGTATTTTAAATAGGCTCATAGGTTTTTTGTTAAAAAAATTCACAGCACCCCCTGTTCAAAACGCTTTGTGTTCGACTTTAAATGGTGCAGCGCTGACTGGTTGGCGTATGACATCAGAGTACCGCGAGAGCAAAGGTAAAGTGGGACCATTTGTAACTTCGACTTGCTCTCGCGGTACTTTGATGTCTTTGTTGCCGAACTGTCTGCTCAGCGCCACATAGAAACGCCCTTTCTAAGGCAAAGTACCAGCAACATGAGAAGTGGTGGCACGCAAAAGAAAGTGAAGGTACGCAGTACGCTAAAATATAAAGTGTTTGTACTGCGAGCACTGGTTTAGTTATTTACATCGTGAGTTGCTCTTTCACCATTGTGCACCCGCACACTTGCTCTGTAGTTTGTAGCTCGCGCTCCGGCTTCTGTAAACAATGGCCGTTTCTCAATACCAAGTAGGGGAGAGTGGGGCAAAGTGAGCCAGTGGGTAAGTTGAACCACCCACCACCCCCATTATCTAGGCAACCATACAGATTTGTAGCCGTGTGACCACAGATACAGGTAGCAACCATAATTTAAATTTGGCTATGTTAAAGAGAAGGACACATTAAAGCAACACTATGTAGTTTTTTTTTTACCTTTAAATAATGTCTTTAACATTATTTCAGTGATAGAACAACTTTTAACTGGACAAACTGTACTGTTGCTGCAACCTGAGCAGCCTCCTAGCTGCTACAAGCACACTCTGAAAGTGGCGGTGGAGGGTAGGAAACACAGCCCCACCCCTCCCCCTGCCTGCAGAAGAGTGTCTGATACCAGGCACTGTTGCGCTTTTCAACCACATGGGGGAAATGTAAGTCATTTTTACATGGAAACTACATAGTGTTGCTTTAAAGAGTTATGATTAAAGTATGATTTTTTTTACAAAAAAAAAACAGTTTTTATAATATCAAAGTAAAATTTATACATACCAGGTATAATGGCTGTTTTGTCAAAGTAGATTTATCCAGGTCTAAATATTTATACCATAAATATTGGTGATAGGCTAATGTATAAAACCATGTGAATGATTTAGCTAAAGATTAGCCTGAATTACTAAGCTAGGCAGTTTCCCAAAACGGTGGCTGTGGGGCAAAGTGAACCAGATGGGGTAAACTGAACCAGGGGTTTAACCCCACCATGAGGCACTGAAACCATTGAATATGTTTCATTAAAAAAAATATTTCTATGTAGTTTCGCACAACTGATTTGATCATTTTTAAACATTTTAGAAAACATATCATGCTAAGACATTACAATATTAATTAATTTTTATGCATTTGGCGTTTTGCAGGTCCATACTGAAAAAAAAACAACTTTCCACTCAGAAACGTCCATTGACAATCTCCAAATAATAAGTTGTTCCTCAAAATCTGTATTTTCATCTGATACAGACTCAAACATGAGTGGATGACATCAGAGTACTGCGAGAGCGATGTAAAATCAACCTTCTCCGCTTTATTTCCCGCGCTACTCTGATGTCATCTGTGTCAGGAAAAAACTTCGGAGTCAAGTGCAAGTTAACAATGTTTATTGAGAAAAATAAAGAATTAGAGAGCTGGAGTGCAAAGTCACTGGTAAGATCCACACACGGCACACACCCTCGACTCACTCTGGGTGTAATCACTACTGTGGGAATGATGCACACCCAACAGTAGGAGAGAGTGAGTCGGCGCTACAAGATAGTCCAGTACAGATCTGAAGAGAGAGAGAGCCACCCACACACACCGTCGAGAACACCAGCACAGTCACCACACGCAACAGAAACACTCCGCCCTGAAGGTGGAAGACAGGCGGAGATGGAAGGTGGAAAATCCAAAGTTCTCAGACGGGGTAATCCACTGTGGAATCCTGATGTAGATGAAGCCACCCGGAAGTAACTGGTAACCGCCTAATGACGAAGCGAACCAGTTGTCCCGAGAGACAAACAGTCAATAGAGTCAATGTAATCCACAATGGTGAAATAGTGTAATCCACTCACGGGTGATGATGCAAGCTGATGTGAAACAGAGACAGCTGGTGTACCGCCTAAAAACGAAGCGAACCAGCTGATCCGAGAGACAAATAAAGTCAATGAGTTCCAGTAATCCACAAGCGAGCGATCCGGGCGAAGACGAGCCTCCGGATGCCGTAATCCAAACCTGGGGTAACTAGAGGAGGAGACAAGAAAGCGTCCGACAAGACAAGGCAGAGTAGCAAGACTGTGTTCAAACAAATGAGCGCGCAACGAAAGACAGGACTACGTGCAATATAAAGGAAAAGGTAAACGAGACACCACCGGTGAACAATTACCGAAACAAGAGGGCGGAGTTAGTGGACACACGAGGAACCGGCACCACAGGTAAACAAACACACACACACATACCCCACACACAGCCATCGATCACCCAGCAGTCATGACAGTAGCCCCCCCTCCACGACGGCACCAGACGGACCGGGAGACTCACCCTGTCGCCGACGGAGGTCCTCGATCAACCCAGGATCCAGTATATCCCGAGCCGGAACCCAACTCCTCTCATGCGGACCGTATCCTTCCCAATCCACTAAATACTGAAATCCTCTGCCCCTGGGGAGGTTGATAACCGTTGGAAAGCTCAAACGGGGACAAATTGGTAGAGGTAACGGGAAGAGAATTATGAGAATACTCAACCCACGGAAGCTGATCGCACCAGGTATTCGGATATTGTGACGACAGACAGCGGAGCGTTCTACCGAGATCCTGATTAGCCCGTTCGCATTGCCCATTGGTCTGCGGGTGATAACCAGAAGACAAGCTGGCTGTAGCACCAATCTGTCTACAAAACTCCTGCCAAAAACGAGAGATGAACTGAGGACCCTTATCTGACACTACATCAGTCGGAATACCGTGTAACCGAAAGACGTGATTAATCAAAACCTGAGCCATCTCTTTTGCAGAAGGAAGCTTGGGCAGGGGAATAAAATGAACCGCCTTCGAAAAGCGATCCACCACAGTTAGAATAACAGTGTTACCACTAGATGTATGACCCAGTGCGATGTATGACCCAGTGCGAGGATGAAATGAAAAAGTGGCCTGATATATCATATGAAGATATATTCAATCATTTCATGTTGTTGGAACACTGTTGTCGGAGCTCCGTCGAGATCATCATCTAAATCCTATTTTTCTACTATCTTGTTCCTATCTATATAATATAACTCACTAGTTCATCTTAGGAATACCTTACCGTGACGATTATTCAACAGTATCAGTAACTGAAACGATTTATCGCTGGTAAACACCCAGTATTAGCATTTAGCCCGCTAGCGTAAACAAACGGGGAAACGCTGCTCTGGCATTGGAGCTCCGTCGAGTTCATCATCTAAATCCTATTTTCTTACTATCTCGTTCCTATCTATATAATATAACGTAAAAATTTATCTTAGGAATACCTTACGCTGACGATTATTGAACAGTATTAATAAGTAAAACGATCTATCACTAGTAAACACCTAGTGTTAGCATATAGCCCGCTAGCACTTGCTCACTGTCTGTTAACTGTAAATCTGCCTTCCTTTTCGATCTAATGGCGGACACATCCGATGTATGTTTTTCAGACCTATCCTCACCAGAGCGCATTCGCACCAGGCGGTACAGCGTGCCCCACATCACCCTGGCTCCAGGCACCCGGAGACGACCGAGGCATGCAACGTGCGAGCACCCATCTCGATGCAGCTTCACGGACCGCGTTCGGGCGAACGGAGACGCTATCGCACAGCATGAAAACGGTAAGACTCCGCTTGTCATTGTAACCTGCACTACTTGCCACATGTACAGTTTAGCTTCTTCCGTCAGCACAGAGGGGTTTACATGTGTTAAATGTATTGAAGTAGTAAGGCTAACGGAGAAGGTTGCAGAACTAGAAGCGCACATCCGAACGCTCGTTGAGGACAGTAAAACCGCTAATGCTAAGTTTTCAAACACTGTTTCGGGTGCGCCTACGGTAACGCGTAGTACACATAGCTCGGTTTCGGCAACTGAGTTAACACGGCCGACTAACTGGGTGACTATCAGACGGCGTAGTCATATTCGATGCCTATCGAAGTCCCCCCTAGTAATTTCTAACAGATTCGACATCCTAAGCAATACACCGGCTGAGACATCTGTTAAAGGTGCATCTTGTTATTGGAGACTCGATACTTAAGAACGTGAACATTGAGGCACCAGCCACCATAGTTGACTGTATACCGGGAGCCAGATCGTCAGAAATTAGATCCAAACTTAAAGTGCTGGCTAATGCCAAGCGTAAGTTTTCAAAAATTGTTATTCATGCCGGCGCAAATGACACCAGACTCCGCCAGTCGGAGATCACCAAAGATACTATTAAAGAGGTGTGTGAAATTGCAAAAACAATGTCAGATAATGTAATATGCTCTGGTCCCCTCCCCGCCTACCGGGGTGATGAAACTTATAGCAGATTAGTGTCTCTTCACCACTGGATGTCAAAAAGTGCATAACGTAGGGTTTATAGACAATTGGAAGCACTTCAGGGGGAGACCTGACCTGCTAAAGAGAGATGGCCTTCATCCGTCATCGGAAGGAAATGCTATACTCTCTAGAAATCTGACCAATACTCTTAATTCTAATACAGTCTGACTACCCAGGGCCCAGGTCAGGAAACAGATAGATCGGCCTACCCGTCCATCTGATAGCTGCTCTGACATGTCAAGATCACATATATCCCAGAACTTAGAGTCTATCTTACCAGAGTATCAACACATTTCAACTGTGTGCGTTCCTCGAACAAACGAATACTGAGCACCGTTTACCTCATCTCGTACAAATCTTACTAACATAAAATTAGAAAACAATACGTTTACAGATGAACCTCGAATGTTAAAATTCGGCCTTCTTAACATTAGATCGCTTACCAATAAGGAACCCATTGTCAATGAAATAATTACTGACCAAAACTTAGATGCACTCTCTTTAACAGAAACCTGGCTTAAAGCAGACGATTACATTAGTTTAAACGAATCCACCCCACAAGACTACTATTACAAACATGAACCGCGATTAAAGGGGAGAGGGGGTGGTGTAGCTACAATATACAACAACATTTTTAAAGTTAACCAAAAATCTGAACTAAAATTTAATTCATTTGAAATAATGCTATTAAATATGGAAATAACTGATCGTAACCATAAACAGCTCTCTTTTGTCCTTGCCACAATCTATAGACCTCCGGGCCATCATGCAGATTTTTTTAAAGAAATATCAAATTTCCTGTCTGACCTCGTAGTCACTGTAGATAAAGCTCTTATCGTTGGTGACTTTAATATACACGTTGATAACCCAACAGATACATTAGGATTAGCGTTTATAGATATTCTAAATTCTCTCGATATTAGACAAAACGTGACAGGGCCCACGCATACTCGTAGGCACACATTAGACTTAATTCTGTCACTCGGGCTCAATATTAATGAAATCGAGATATCACCTCAGAGCGATGCAGTTTCAGACCTTTGCCTTGTCTCATACACGGTACTTCTAGATAGGATCACTCGATCTACAATATGCTATCGACTAGCCAGAACAATAATTTCAACCACTAAAGATAACTTTATTAGCACTCTTCCAGACCTGTCCCAAATGAAACATGTAGCAGATAATCCTGAAGATCTAGATATTGTAATAGAAAACCTGAACAGTATTTGTTCTAACACATTGGATGCCGTAGCTCCAATTCGAAAAAAGAGAATCAAAGAAAAAACGCCAGCTCCATGGTACGACCATCATACCGCATCCCTTAAAAAGGCTGCTAGAAAAATGGAAAGAAACTATAGAAGCACAAAGTTAGAGGTATGGCGTGCAGCATGGAAAGAGAGTGTTAAACACTACAGACAGGCTATAAAAATTGACAGATCTACGTATCTCAGCAATCTTATTAAAGAAAATCATAATAACCCTCGCTTCCTCTTTAGCACAGTTGCGAAACTGACTAGAAATAAAGAACAAACAGAACCCACTAATAAACTCCCACACAATAGTAACGACTTCATGAACTTCTTTACTAAGAAAATTATGATTATTAGGGAAAACATTGTAGGTACCCAAGCAGCCACCACTCTACCCAGTAATATATTTAACGCTAGCTTACCATACGAACATCTTGAGTCATTTAAACCTACTACAATAGAAGAGCTATCTAAATTAGTAGCATCATCCAAATCATCATCCTGTATATTGGACCCTGTTCCCACAAAATTACTCAAAGAGGTTTTCCCTGTAGTGTCTAACCCAGTACTAAATGTATTTAACTCATCACTAGAATTAGGCTACGTTCCAACAGCTTTCAAACTAGCAGTTATTAGACCGCTCATTAAAAAACCAAACCTTGACCAGGGAGATCTAAATAACTTTAGACCAATCTCAAATCTCCCTTTTCTTTCCAAAATATTAGAAAAAGTAGTGGCAAGCCAGCTACGTACATTCTTAGCAAATAATAGTACATATGAAAAGTTCCAAACAGGATTCAGGCCCTACCATAGCACAGAGACAGCGCTGCTTAGAGTTACAAATGACCTTCTCCTAACATCCGATCGTGGTGAAATATCACTCCTTATATTATTAGACCTTAGTGCAGCCTTTGACACAATAGATCACACAATCTTACTTAATAGGCTAGAAAACTATGTTGGCATCAGTGGTCAAGCGCTAGCCTGGTTCAGATCGTATCTAACCAATCGCTATCATTTTGTTTATGTAAATGAGGAGGAGTCACATCACTCCCTGGTTAAATACGGCGTACCGCAGGGATCAGTTTTAGGTCCTATCCTGTTCTCGTTATATATGTTACCTCTGGGAGATATCATCAGGAATCATAACATACAGTTTCACTGCTACGCAGATGACACACAGCTTTACATCTCCTCACATCCTAGCGAAACACACAATTTTTCTAAGCTATCAGACTGCATCAGCGATATAAGTGACTGGAGGGCACATAACTTTCTTATGCTAAACTCCAATAAGACAGAGATACTTGTTATCGAACCGAATCGCTACAAATATAATATGACAGACTACAAGTTGCCCATAGATGGCTGCACTGTGGTGCCAACCTCCACGGTTAAGAATTTAGGTGTGATGTTCAACAGAAATTTATCCTTCGACAGCCATATCTCCAATGTCTGCCGCACAGCATTCTTCCACCTTAGAAATATCTCAAAAATACGCCATATGTTGTCTGCATCAGATGCAGAGAAGCTTATCCACGCTTTTATGACCTCTAGAATAGACTATTGTAACTCGGAGGATGCCATGCAAATCAGGAAAACAAGCTTCAGCTAGTTCAAAACGCTTCTGCGAGAGTTCTTACTCGATCTAAGAAGTATGACCGCATAAGCCCAATTCTGTCATCTTTACACTGGCTACCAGTTAAATATCGTATACAATTCAAAATATTACTAATCACCTACAAAGCCTTAAATGGCCTAGCACCCTCATATCATAGAATTATTATCAGAATACAATCCATCACGTGCATTGCGGTCACAAAATTCTGGCCTCTTAATAATCCCTAAAATATCAAAAGTGTCTAAAGGTGGCAGATCCTTTTCCTACTTAGCCCCTAAGCTATGGAATGATTTACCAACCGACGTCCGAAAATCAAAGACAGTAGATAACTTTAAATCTAGACTTAAAACTTTTCTCTTTAACAAGTGTGGGATTTTTATGTTGTTTTATTAATCTTGCTAATTGCTAAAAGTGTTAAAGTTACAAAGATGTCCAAATAAGGACTGTGGAAATTGATTTTGTTCCATTTTTATATTTCTTTAATTAATCATTTTATTCTATAAACATTGTGTGTTTTATATATGCACTGAGCTATTATGTAGAAATGAGGTGTTTATGTTTGAGAGTGGAGAGTTACCAGTTTTTGTGTGTGTGCTGCAAGGAGGAATTTAGGAATTTACGACTGGCATTGATCAAGATAAGAGAGAGGCCTGAGGGGGAAAGCAAACAGGCGACTATGTCATTAACTAATGCCTTAATGTTCACAGGATAAAATATGCAATGTATTTCTTACTTAATCAGTATTAATCATTGAATAATTGATGTAATAAATATAAGATGTTGTCTTTGATAAATTTGTATTAACCAATGAAATGAAGGTTGCATATAGAATAATTTAATGGGGGCAGGGCAGCTCAACCTTGAAGAACAGAATCGCGTGTGTGTGTGTGTGTGTGTGTGTGTGTGTGTTTTCTTTCCTAACAGATGGTTTTAATAATAATTAAAGTGTTTGCTTAGAGGTAGTATTGCAGTAAAAGATTTAATATGTGTTTATCTATCTAAAGAATTTAATGTGTGCCATATTCATATAACCAATTTTACAAATAATGAAATGATGTCATGATATTGAAATATGTTTTACATAATAATCACTTTCATCTTACAGCTTATGTTTTTTATAAATGAATGTTTTATTAATGATTTGTTTCTAAGAAAGCATTATAACATGCTATTCAAAGTGGAGGAGTACTGGAGAAGAACTGCAGGGCTCCCAGGGATGAGAGGAGAACAGATTGTTTTTTCTTTGTCTATGTGTGTCCATCTTTGCCTACAGGCTAAAATTGGGTGTGGTGATGGAGTCAGATGGACGAGGGGAACGGCCTTTGTGGGTGGAGATTTTCTGAAGAAACATCGACGTCACATATTTTATAAATAAGCATGTAACTTCCTGAGCTGGTTGTTCGCTACTTGAGAGGACCCAGCGCTGTTAAACTTTTTCAATCTGATCAATAAATATTTGAACTTAGATATTCGTATCTTGTGCCTTTCCTCTAAATTATGAACACGCAATGGACCCTTAAAGTCCAACAATTGGTGACCACCGACGTTTTGTGGGGGGAAAGGAGAGAGTGAGAGGAAGGAGGGTTTCACATTGAAGAAACCAGAGTAAGGGAGGGCTCCATTTCAACACAAAAGACCGGTCTTCTAAAATAAAGGTAAGCAGAAACCTGTTATTACAAATTCTGCTATTGGACATATACCAAATTACTTGTGTTGATAAGGAGATCCGAACTGAATTACAAATTTACATTTTTGTAAATTGATCAGAGTGAAAAACTTTTATTTTTATAGATATTAAGAGATTTATTAAAATTGGGTTTGAGGCCCTTAATGTACTAGACATTATAAAGTAATAAGTTTGGGTTAGAGTCCCTTTAATGTACTAGACATTATAAAGTAATAAGTTTGGGTTTGAGGCCCTCGGGTTAAAGTCCCGTAAAGGTAAATTGTGGTTGGAGTCCATTAATGTATTAGACATTATAAAGTACCAAGTGGGTTAAAGTCCCTCGGATGCAAATTCCGTAAATTCTAATTTTAATCCGGATATTATTTAATCGCTTTCAACTTTCGCTAAAAAGACGGGTCAGTAGTCGCGCGGGTGAAACCCCTGAAAACTACTGGTGTATATATTCTTTTGCTAGATTAGAGTGACGTTTTGTGGTTTTTTGAAATTCTGCATGCTTGTAAATTGTGTGAAAATGGCTGAATTTCAGAAAGAGTGTGATGAATATGTGTGTTCACCGGTGTATGTGCCATGGAAAAAATGATAATAGTTTGGAGAGGGACCAACTGTAAAAGACTAAGAGAAAGAGTTGAGAATTTGGACAAGATTGGCTCTGGTTGCTGCTGCCATGCAGGCTATTGAATCAAATAGAAAAGGGGAAGTTAGCAGTGGTGCAGCTGCAAAGCAACAGGAAGTTAAACAAGGAAACAGTCAGCCAGACTCAAGTGTGACACCTACGGCTCCTCCTCCAGCTCCACCCCCAGTGAAATCGATCTACCCCTCCTTGCACACACCTACTACTTATGAGAAAGCCAAAGCCCCAATGAAACAGCCTGTTTTTCAAATCAATAGTGGTGAATTAAATGTAGATGCAGATTTTATTTGTGTGAAAATGTAGTGTGTCTGTGATATACTGAGTCTGTTAAAACCATAAATGGCATTAAGCAAAATCTAGCAGAAAGACTGAGGCGAAGCTTTGAAAGAAAAACAACAAATTACAGAAAAGAGTAGAGACCAAGTTATTACATGTGGAAATGAAGATGAACAATTGAAAAAGGACAGAAAATTGTTAAAAGGTGAATGACACAGATAAATTGTATAAAGGACAAAAAGATTTAACAAAATGAAGAGGAGTCTTCATCTGATGATGGAAGGTGGTCACAAGATAAATTTTATTTTAAATGGAAAGGCAATATTTTGCAATGGGTTAAGTTAAACCTTGAAAGGCTGAAAGCTCTCATCCTTTGACATTCAAGAAAGTGACTAAAAAGCTGGCAAGAAACAGACAATGAAAAACTGTGTGTGATATCAAAGTGCTGGAGTTGCAAAGAGAGGAGTAACTCATAAACTGGACTGAAAGCACATTCTATTTGAATGGGACTACACTTGAACTAAAGCAGTGAAGGGGGCACTGCATATGGTCAGAGACATTTACAAGGATGAAACACCAAAAAGACTGAGTGGAATCCAGAAAGAGACTAACAAAGACAATAATGTTCTTGGAGGCAAGAGAAACTGGACAATATTTCACTGGACACTGAACTTTTTCATCTTCATACGAGCCTTTGAGTGAAAAAGGGGAAAGAGTAAACAGCCGTTCAATGTTTAGTAAAGACCTTGTTACTGTAGGGACACAGACAATCTTTATGAGAAAATCAGCTTGACAAATTTAAAAGCTGATCAAGAACTTTGTTGTTAGGTGTGACTACCTGTTCTGAAATCAAATCAGACTCCTATTAATCTGACAGGAAGAAATGCATAATTGAATTTGGTATCTACAGAGGAAGTCAGAATTCCACTGATGGTACTGAGCTAAAAAGCAAATATATATGGCATAGAACAGCTATGGCAGAAAGGAAATTAAAATAGATAAAAGAAATAAATTGAAAAAGAAAAAAGAACACCATAGAACACTATAAAAGGTAAACAAGAAAAGCTGTGACAATAGAAAAATAACTGATTATTGTAACAAACTTTGTATTTAAGGAAATTGCCAGCCCAGACATCATATATGTGCATGAAGGTGTTCACATGGCAGATCTAATCACTGAGGGTGAGCCAAAGGATTGTATACCATTGACTGATATAAAATTATTATTATTGTAATTAATTGTAATTGTTATACCATTGACTGACAAAAGCAAACAAATTGAGAGATGGTTTGTTAGCGGTACCACTGACAACTACCCCACCGTTAATCACACTGTTTACAGATGGTTGTTGTTTCAGAGCAGCAGATGACACATTGAAGGCAGGTTTTGCAGTTGTTGAACAAGTTGTGGGTGATTTTGTAACACGACTGAGTGGTAGATTGAAAGGTAAACGGTCAGCACAGAGAGCTGAAATGACAGCTGTAATCAAAGCCTTGCACTACACTGGTGAAGAGAGGGTGATTGTTTATAGTGAATCTGCATATGTGATTGGTGCAGTATATATGGAACTGCAATATGGCAGATAGGTGGGTTTGAAACCAGGAAAGGCCGGCCTATAGTAAATGCTAGCAAAGCCTGACACATACTACAGGCTGTGAAGGTACCTAATGACGTGGCTGTTGTCAACTGCCTAATAAACCACTTATATCCCCAACCATGGTTTCCCAAGACAAAGTTAGATCTGACAAACTGATAAACACGCAATGGAATTGACATATAGTTTCGGGGCTGCTTATCACCCCAATGTTAGAGAAAAGATGAAATAATGAACCTGACTTTGACATTAAAACTTGACTTGACAAACTATGTGCACAGACAAAAATAACATGGCTTGACGCATTGCCAATTGCATTAATGCCTATTCGCTCTTCTGTTAACAGGATTTCTGGTTTCACAACCTTTGAATTGCTTACAGGTCGACAGTTTCCAGGTCCAAGGCATGACGTGGTGCAGGATCCCATCCTGCCTATAACACATGACGTTTCATCTGACAAACTAACTGCTATGATTGAAAATTTTTCCTGACAGGCTACCACACAACGAAATTGTGAGAACGACCCAGCTGTTAGAAATGATGATTGGGTTTCTAACAGACACAGGTGTGGACCTGAGGACTCAGGTCCAAGAGAGGGAAAGTGTTGAAAGTGAAAGTGAATCAGCTTGAATACAGAGAGGACAAACAGGAAGTGGTAACACATCAGTGGTAACACTCACACAACACCAACAACAAAGTCAACAAACACTCTGTAAAATTGTGCATAAAAAAGGTGACATTTTTTCTAGCCCAGCAACAGAACCCCTAGCACACTGTGTGAGCACAGATTGTGCCTACGGAGCAGGTATAGCCGTACAATTCAAAGTGAAGTACGGTACACAAAAGGTTGTAAGACAGAACAAACACACAGGTGAATGTGCAGTTACCCACGAGGACGACGGCAGATTGATTTTTCATTTAATAACAAAACAAAATTGTACTGATTTACCAACATATGAGAATTTTACCTACAGCCTCAGATGTATGAGAGAGTGGTGTGAGAAAGAAAACATAACAAGTGTATCTACTCCCCGGCTGGGGTGTGGCCTGGATAAATTGGATTTCCACAAGGTGCTGGATATCCTGACAGAAGTGTTTAGAGATCTGAATATCACAATTACCATATATTCATTATAACCTGGGTAACTACATACCAGATTGACCTTTGAATTTTGATCTTTGAATTTCTTAAGTTTCTTATATAATTCTACAGTATTAATTTCATATTTCATTTTTTCTTTTCCTTTTTGAATTTACGATTGTTATTTGAGTATTAGCCAATAGGCATAAGTGTATTTTTTCCACAGAGATGAAGCTATATGGAAATTGGAAGGTTCTGTGGGCCCTAGGAGTTATAACTGCAATTATAATCACAATAATATTTAGCATAAACAATGGAGGTAATTTGAAAATTGACAAAAGGTCCAAGATAACACCACAAGATCAGTGCTTAAAGAGATATGGGGGAATTGAATTGAATTACACAAAAAATTCAACGATATCATACACCTTTGATTTATGCAGTGTGATAGATTGTGGAGGGCAATAGGTACCTCTATAGTAGTGTCCATTGGTGTATTTGTGGCTATCCTGGTCACTTGTGGATGTTGTTGAATCCCCTGTCTCAGATCCCTGTGTAATAGGCTGATAGTGTTTGCAATAGAGAAAAAAGAAAATCCACCCCCATACAGCATGCCGCTATTAGGCCTACAGAACCTGGATGAGGATGAAGAAGAAAATGTGTGACCTCTTTCAGAGGTCAAGAGAGGGAATTGTGGGATTTTTATGTTGTTTTATTAATCTTGCTAATTGCTAAAAGTGTTAAAGTTACAAAGATGTCCAAATAAGGACTGTGGAAATTGATTTTGTTCCATTTTTATATTTCTTTAATTAATCATTTTATTCTATAAACATTGTGTGTTTTATATATGCACTGAGCTATTATGTAGAAATGAGGTGTTTATGTTTGAGAGTGGAGAGTTACCAGTTTTTGTGTGTGTGCTGCAAGGAGGAATTTAGGAATTTACGACTGGCATTGATCAAGATAAGAGAGAGGCCTGAGGGGGAAAGCAAACAGGCGACTATGTCATTAACTAATGCCTTAATGTTCACAGGATAAAATATGCAATGTATTTCTTACTTAATCAGTATTAATCATTGAATAATTGATGTAATAAATATAAGATGTTGTCTTTGATAAATTTGTATTAACCAATGAAATGAAGGTTGCATATAGAATAATTTAATGGGGGCAGGGCAGCTCAACCTTGAAGAACAGAATCGCGTGTGTGTGTGTGTGTGTGTGTGTGTGTGTGTTTTCTTTCCTAACAGATGGTTTTAATAATAATTAAAGTGTTTGCTTAGAGGTAGTATTGCAGTAAAAGATTTAATATGTGTTTATCTATCTAAAGAATTTAATGTGTGCCATATTCATATAACCAATTTTACAAATAATGAAATGATGTCATGATATTGAAATATGTTTTACATAATAATCACTTTCATCTTACAGCTTATGTTTTTTATAAATGAATGTTTTATTAATGATTTGTTTCTAAGAAAGCATTATAACATGCTATTCAAAGTGGAGGAGTACTGGAGAAGAACTGCAGGGCTCCCAGGGATGAGAGGAGAACAGATTGTTTTTTCTTTGTCTATGTGTGTCCATCTTTGCCTACAGGCTAAAATTGGGTGTGGTGATGGAGTCAGATGGACGAGGGGAACGGCCTTTGTGGGTGGAGATTTTCTGAAGAAACATCGACGTCACATATTTTATAAATAAGCATGTAACTTCCTGAGCTGGTTGTTCGCTACTTGAGAGGACCCAGCGCTGTTAAACTTTTTCAATCTGATCAATAAATATTTGAACTTAGATATTCGTATCTTGTGCCTTTCCTCTAAATTATGAACACGCAATGGACCCTTAAAGTCCAACACAAGGCATTCGCATAGTTTGTTTTAGCAATAGTACTTATCTCCCAATAGCTAGCTTGTACAACCTAATAAATAAATAAATTAATGAATAAAGTAAAACCTTTTTTTCGTCAACACTCCAAAGCATGGTAAATGTCATTAATACTCTTTAGTAATATGCTGAAACTTTGAATTGGTTGTCGATTGAGTCTTAATTGCCAAATATGGTCGGTTTGCAATTTTGGCCTTTTTTCCCATGGCCTTAAAAATAGTATGTCATACAGAACCGTTTGCCACTGTACGTTAGTATTAACGACGGCAGTGGGGCCTCTGGCCTTAGTCAAACGAGTTCTGTTTCTGTTTCTAAAATCATCAACTATTTGTAATACACTTATTTCCCAATAGCTAGCTGGTACATCCTAATAAATAAATAAATTAATGAATAAACTAAAACCTTTTTTTCGTCAACATTCCAAAACATGGTAAATGTCATTAATACTCTTTAGTAATATGCTGAAACTTTGCATTGGTTGTCGATTGAGTCTTAATTGCCAAATATGGTTGGTTTGCAATTTTTGGCCTTTTCCCCTGGCCTTAAAAATAGTATGTCATACAGAACCGCTTGCCACTGTACGTTAGTATTAACGACGGCAGTGGGGCCTTTGGCCTTAGTCAAACGAGTTCTGTTTCTGTTTCTAAAAATCATCAACTATATGTAATACACTTAACCAGCAATAGTTAGCCTGCCCGGAACCGAGCTGACTAAAACCACATTACTGTGTGACACTTGCTTTTTATGTGAACGGCCCCTATGCTAATAAGATTTTGTTTCTCTCTCCCTGTCTCGTCCTCAATCCCGAGGACAATAAGACAAACAGATCCAGTTCCGGTAAATGTGAAAGTCGGCACACCTCTGATCTACTGGCTGTTCTTCAACGTGATGTCCAGCTGATGCCTGACCAAAGACCACCGGCAGAACCCGCTTAATCTCCTTCCGTTTCAATGTGTATATATATATATATATATCTCCCAAGGGTTTTTTCCTCCTAGGACTTTTTTTTACTTCCCCGGCAAAAATTCAGGGGTTTTTTTCTCCTAGGTGGTTTTTCAACCCGGGGAGGCAGCCTTTTTGGGCTTAACTTCTATACGTTACATTAGTAATACGTTTGCTTATAATGTTGATTTATAGCCGCAGCAAATTTAGCTGCTTGTGCTATCGTGTATTATGTTATGCTATCTGTCGATTTTCTGTGCTTTTCACTACATCTATTATGTAAAGCTGCTTTGATACAATTACCAAATTGTGAAAAGCGCTATATAAATAAAATTGAATTGAATTGAATTGAATAGATGCCGGTAAGCCGGTGACAAAATCAAGGGCTATATGAGACCAGGGGCGGGAGGGCACGGGCAAAGATTTAAGCAGACCAGCGGGTGGTAAATTAGATGCTTTGTTACGAGCACAAACCGAACAGGCTAATACAAACTGTCTGACGTCTGTGGACATAGAAGGCCACCAAAAACGCTGACGGACGGCAGCCAACGTTCTCCGAATACCTGGATGGCCGACAAACTTGGACTCGTGACCCCACCAGATGACATCGGAACGTAACTGCTCAGGAACGCATAGGCGACCCGCTGGACACCCCTCCGGAACTTTCCCCTCCCGACCGGCCTCTCTCACCCGCTGTTCGATTCCCCATACGAGGGCGCCGACCACTTTACCCTCCGGGAGAATGGTCTCCGTCCGCTCTGAATCGGACTTCTCGAACAGACGGGAGAGAGCATCAGGTTTAGTATTCTTCGAGCCAGGCCGGTACGAGAGAGTGAAGTTGAAACGATCAAAGAAGAGTGCCCAACGAGCCTGCCTAGATGTTAGTCTTCTGGCCGAACGGATATACTCAAGATTCTTATGATCCGTCCAGACCAGAAAGGGCTCCGAGGTTCCCTCCAGCCAGTGACGCCATTCACCCAAAGCGAGTCTAACCGCCAACAGCTCCCGATTCCCTATGTCGTAATTACGTTCTGCTGGGTTTAACCGGTGAGAGAAAAAAGCACACGGATGTACTTTCCCATCAATAGACGATCGCTGAGATAAAACGGCGCCTACCCCGACATCATATGCATCCACTTCCACTATAAATTGTTTAGCCGGATCGGGAATAGAGAGGACAGGCGCAGAGATGAACCGGGACTTTAACACATCAAAGGCCTCCTGAGCCTTTCTATTCCAACGGAAACATACGTTAGGTGAAGTGAGAGCGGTAAGAGGCTTAGCGATCTGACCAAAATTTCTGATGAAACGCCGATAAAAATTGGCGAACCCCAGAAATCGCTGAAGCTCTTTCCGAGTGTCGGGTACTGGCCAATCGGCAACCGTCTTAACTTTAGCGGGATCAGGACGAATCTCTCCCTCGGCAATAACAAAACCCAGAAACGAAACCGACTTCCTGTGGAACTCGCACTTCTCCGCCTTAACGAATAGTTGATTCTCTAAAAGCCGTTGTAAAACCATGCGAACGTGCTGAGTGTGTATCTGCATGGAGGGAGAAAAGATGAGAATGTCACCGAGATACACAAAGACAAATCTGTTAATCATGTCACCCAGCACTTCATTGACCATGGTCTGAAAGACAGCCGGAGCGTTACAAAGACCGAAGGGCAGAACGGAATATTCCCAGTGTCCTGAGGGTGTATTAAAGGCTGTCTTCCACTCTTTGCCCTCTTTAATACGTACCAAGTGATAAGCGTTGCGCAGATCTAGCTTGGTAAATACGCGTGCTCCCTGTAACAACTCGAATGCTGATGACATTAATGGCAAGGGGTACTTATTCTTAACAGTAATGTCATTCAGCCCTCGATAATCAATGCACGGACGAAGAGACCCGTCTTTTTTCTTTACAAAGAAAAATCCAGCACCAGCTGAAGACGAGGAGCGGCGAATGAGACCGGCTTTAAGAGCGTCATTAATGTATTTATCCATAGCCTCTCTTTCTGGTTTAGATAGGGAAAATATACGACCCTTAGGCGGAGAAGTGTTGGGAAGTAGTTTGATTTTGCAATCATACGACCGATGAGGAGGCAGAGAAGTGGCCCGGGATTTACTGAAAACCTGATACAGATCCAAGTACTCCGCCGGGACCCCTGAGAGATCGACAGCCGGGACCTGCGAGACAGAACAAGAGACAAGAGAAGGAGCAGGACCAAGACAAGAAACATAACACGAAGACCTCCAAGATAACACAACATTGTTCTGCCAATCAACGTGAGGATTATGTTTGGATAACCAGTCATGACCTAAAATGACTTGTGATTGTGAATCCTCTAAGATGTAAAATTCAATCTCCTCACGATGATTGCCAGAAACAAACAAACTCACAGGGGGTGTGCAGTGCGTGATCACAGCCATATGCTGGCCCTTCAATGTCCAGGCAGACAAAGGAGAGGAGAGAGGGATGAATGGGATACCCAAGGACTTGGCCAACCCAGCATCCAAAAGACACGCCTCCGCATCGGAATCCAGCAACGCCTGTGAATGGAAATAATTAATAATGACAGGCTGCTTACGGGAGATTTAAATGACGATGCGCCCACCGAGACTCCCAAGTTCATCGGCGGGCGTGAGCTTTTACCGGACATGTAGCCGCCAGGTGCCCCGGCTTGCCACAATATAAGCAGAGATCATTTGACAGACGACGACTTCTCTCACCAGCAGAGATACGAAACTTGCCCAGCTGCATAGGCTCCTCGGTGGGCATTTCCGAAGCGGTCTCCCCTGGTTCCGACATCAGATGGCGAAATGAACGACGCAGATCTCTCTGCCGATTGCGAGACTCAACCCTCAGAGCCAGATCGATGGCAGCTTCCAGTGACGTGGGTGGCTCCCTCAGTGCAATCTCGTCTTGAATACCCAGTGTGAGACCCTCGAGAAATTGAGCTCTTAATGCCGCGTCGTTCCAATTGCAGCAAATAGCGAGAGTCTTAAATCTGATGGCAAAGTCAGTAGCAGAGTCATTACGTTGCCGTAATCTCACCAATTCAGCCGCTGCCATGTCTCCCTTGAGTGAACGATCAAATAATTTCAACATCTCCTCCTCAAGAGCCTCGAATGAAAACGTAAATGGAGCCTTAGCCCCCCAGGCGGCCATACCCCAGTCTCTCGCTCTTCCCGTGAGTAACGTCAGAACATAGGCCACCTTGGAAGTGGATGAAGAAAAGCGACGGGGTTGGAGCGCAAAGACGAGAGAGCACTGTTGCAAAAAAGATCTGCAGGTGTTGGGATCGCTGTTGTAGGTAGGAGGTGTCGCCGTGTGTGGCTCCCGTTCAGTCGAAACGACTCCTCGGGATGTAGCTGGAGGTTCATGGTGAGGAGCCACTTGGTTCAAGCGATTACCAAGACGTCAAAGTACCGCGAGAGCGAGTCGAAATTAAACTCCGTAAGATTTCTTGAAGAGCTCTCGCGGTACTTAAGTCAGTGACGCGGCTGACGTACGATGCGGCTGACTGTTATTTGTACCGCCCCCCATCTTCTTTTATATTTATTTTGTTTTGTGCGTCCGAGCTTCATTTACAGTCTGTGGAGACGCACGTTATAAGTTTGAAAAAAATAAATAAAACTAAGCAAACATGTCTGAGGAACAGGGCAGCCGCGTCACTAAACTCTCAGAAAAGAAAGTACATAATTGTACCTTTAGGGGTACAATGGCTTGTCACTGGGGCTGTACCCTCAAGGGTACAGTTTTTTTACCCTTGGCAGAGGGTACAAATTTGTACCCTTGTGATTTGTACCTTAAGAGACCTGTTTTGTACCTCTGGTGACAATATTGTACCTTTATTTAACAGTACAAATATGGACCCTTCAAAAAGGGTACAAAATTGGCTTTGACAGGGTACACTCATTGATTATGGTTTTAAAACTTATACATATATCTCAATCTAAGTACTGTAAACTTTAAATTATAAGTGCATATGACTCAATATATTTGTGTTGGTTTAGCCAATCGTTTAGAGTAAAGGTACATTTTAAACATAAGTATAAAAAATATAACATAAAAGATAAAATACGCAGTGAGTTTATTGAACAATCATTTATTTTACAAAAGGTTTAGTTATAAAACAGAAGTGTGCTGTTCAGTCCAAATTCACAACATTAAAAACTAATATTACATTTCCTTATGAAATATATCAAGTATTCCTTTACGACTTTAACAGACTGTCCAAACAGGAATATTTTAAAACAAAATCAGTGTGCTGTTCTTTAAACCAAACAACATTTAAACATTTTTAACAGGGCCACATCTGTCCTTGCCAAGCAGTGAGAAACACACAAATATACATTTTTTCCCTGATAAAACTGTGGTGTACTCACAGCATAATGAGTAAATGAATAGGTCCATATGGAGTAACATTTCTTTCGTTTTTGTTGTGTTAATGACGGGTGGTAGAGGATAGTCAGTCAGCCTCCTTAATGGTAAAGATCGAAAACTGCTCTGGGCACGTTCATACTTATCTGTGAGAAAACACAAAAATATGAATACATATTCCACTGACAGAAATGTGGTATACTCACAACATAAATAAATGTGGTACCTTTAAAGTTTTTGGGTGCAAATGATGGTTGGTCGAGAACAGTCAGCCACCCTCAATGGTAAAGATCCAAACTTGTGCTGGAAACTTTTGTGCTAAACTGTGAGAAAACACACATGAATATGAATAAATTTTACACTTACAGACCTGTGGTGTACTCACACAACATAATAAATACATTAATAAATGTGGTAATGTTACCTTTAAAACGTTTCTGGATAAATGACTGTTTGGGGGCGTGTAGACAGTCAGTCAGTTAATCTCCCCCCTGACTGACTGAGAGAGATTCATACTTGCGCTGGAAACGTTTGTGCTAAACTGTGAGAAAACACACATAAATATAAATTAATTTTCCACTTACAGAACTGTGGTGTACTCAAACAACATAATAAACACATTAATAAATGTGGTAACGTTACCTTAAAAAGGTTTCTGGATAAATGACTGTTTGGTGGCGTGTAGACAGTCAGTCAGTTAATCTCCCCCCTGACTGACTGAGAGAGATTCAAACTTGCGCGGGAAACAAAAATTGACACAATAGTTACTAACTTTACTGACCAGATTTACAGCAGTTGTCTAGAACAACAAATAAAAAAATGGCAAGAGGCTGTCTCTTAACATTGTACCTTATCCTTTAAAAGAAATGGTACAAATATGTACCTTTTAATGCTTGGGAACAAATATGTACCTTTTTGACCCTCAAAAAGGTACATACATGTACCTTGAGGTCCAATAATGAGCCCTATGGGGTACTTTTGTGTTGATTGTACCTTGGGGGACAGAAATGGACCCCTACTGTACCCCTATTTCTGACAGTGTACAGTCACATGACTTCACGCTTGAGCCGGAAGAAAAGACAATGCTGAATAAAGTCGTAATTCTTGGTATTTTTGGACCAAACTGTATTTTCGATGCTTCAACACAATCTTACTGATGTCACGTGGACTACTTTGATGATGTTTTTATTACCTTTCTGCAGTGGCGGCGTTTCACGAAAACCTAGGGTATGGCAAAAATTTTTCGTACAAGAAGGCCATTCAAATAACGAATCTATGAAACCACATTATATCCATATGTGTACATACTCCACCAACCTGTACAAAATCATACTATGATTGCACGGATGTACACTTACTGACAACAATACGGAAGCAATACAAATGAAAAACAAAAATAGAAATCATGGTTTTTTAAAATGCTTTTCAAATGTTGTCATTCTTAACTAAGTGCAACTCCAGCAACAGATAAACTAAAACAAGATAATATCAAAACATACTGTAACATCCCTTCACAAATCTTGTCATGACAGCCGCCAATAAACAATATAAAAACACAATAAAGACTTAATGTGATAGAGCACACAAAGTTAACCCAGCCAGCTAAACAACTAAGACTAAAACACTAAATAAAACTCTTAGTAAAACAGGGCTAAATGCAAAAACAAGTCTTACCTTTTGTCGTCGTGCAGTTTTTATTCCACAAGTCGCCATATTCAAAAACGCGCGCAAATAATTAATACAATTCACTTCGACTGCTACAATTTCCCAGTGTAAGAGAACATGTTTATTTATCCACAGAGAAATCATTTTACTTCTTGAATAATGTATGCAATATGCATTGCGCAAGTGTGGGGGAGAACCGTGAGTCTGTTTGAATGTTAAAACAAAAAGATTTTACTTGCGAAAATAAAGATTATAACAACAGCGGTCATCATGAAACCTCCTGCACAATTCAAGCTGCGCTGCAAGGACGACAGGTTGATGACATCAAAGTACCGCGAGGGTGAGGCGAGAAATCATCGGAAGAGTTTGTTTTTAAACCGCTCCCGCGGCACGTTGATGTCATCTACATGTCGGTTCCTGTTTTATAGCATGAAGTCGAGCAAACGTGTAAACTATCCATATTAGTGATGTACCAATGTTCAGATATGTTCTACTGAAAATATTTAACATTATTTTTGATGAGCTTCATTATAGCCTGTTGATTTCTGGTGTTTTGTCTGAATGCTAGGGTATGGCAACTGCCATACCCTGCCATACGCAAACGCCGCCCCTGCCTTTCTGCACATGGAAACCGTACATAGACTTTCAATGAAGGGGCAGAAAGCTCTCGGACTAAATCAAACGTTAAAACATCTTAAACTGTGTTCTGAAGATGAACGGAGCTCTTCCGAGTTTAGAACGACATAAGGGTAAGTCATTTATGACATTATTTTCAATTTTGGGCGAACTATCCTTATTCAGTAGTCACACTGTTCCCTTTGGGGGCGGAGGCAAAAACACAAGCTTATACAGTATGTAAATGTACACACAGACAATGACACCCCCCCACTATGTAGGACCAACAGTGACAAAATTATAAATAAATAAATAAATAACTACATGTACAAAGAAATATATAAAACAAACATAAATAAATAAATACAAAAATAAATATGCAGAGAAATATAAAAAACAAACATAAATGAGTATTGCAACTTTGATTTCTTTATTTTTGTATTAAAATATTTTTAAAACATTTATTTATTTCTGTATTTAATTATACATTTTCATTTATTATTTTATTAATTTCCACATTTATGTATTTATTTATGTGAACATTTAATTATTTTTTACATTTATTTATGTATACATTTATTTATTTATACATTTATTTATTTCCACATTTATTTATTTATACATTTATTTATTTCCACATGTATTTATTTATACATGTATTTATTTCCACACATATTTATTTCTACATTTCTGTGTCTAATATGTTAATGAGGTGGGGGCGTGTTTTTCTTCAGCCATAGCAATGGAGCACAGAGTGGCAATGTTACAGTAGTGTAGACACGTGTTCTGAGGCCACAACAGTCACATCTTTTGCTCTTACAAAATGACACGCAAGGGAAGAGCGTGGACGTGATTTTGAGTGTAGTGCAAGTGAAATGAATGTTGAGAGAGGTGGGCGAAATGGCAAAAATCACAGTTTAAGTAATTTAATATCACTGTTTCTGTTTATATTTACAGGATAAGCATGCATATTCTTTACCCCGAACATCGCGTTATAAACATCAGTTCGGGATTCTTGCACACATTACAGAAACCGCATCTTTGACAGGTCTGGTAACAGAAAGTGAGACACGATAGGGTGTGCACGTGAAATAATTGAAGAAGTTTATTTTAATCCCAATCTACATGAATAATAATTTATTACCAAAACATTAAAAATAGGAAAAGGAAGGATAGAGATTTTAGAATGATACAGTACAAGAAAATGTAAGCCTTATGGAATTATAGACTTAGAAAAATTCAATAGGAAATGCTTTATAACAGGAATTTTGAATAAATCAACTATAAAAACTCTAGATCTATTATGAAGACATCAAAGAGTCTAGCTTAAGTGTAAAAGTGAGATGAGAAATGCTATTAGAAGAATACTATAATCAAACCAGAGCAACATATAAAATGAAGATATTTGAAGATCAAACAATATCGTTTGGAGAATTATTTTGGATTTGTAGAAAAATAAAATGTTTGACCTCGTTATCATTAGGATGGAGAGAAAAGGTACTTAAATATAATGGTAACATGGAAATCAGTACAATAGAAGGGAATTCAGAATCCTCATTAAAGGATGACAAACACAATTAATCATAAAATTATATGTACATTCTGTCAATCAACCAAATGGGTACCAAATTAGATTAAGGTATGGGATTAAGCTAAATACGGAATTTAGTAAAATTTTGTCAGAATAAAAATACAGAATAAATGAATTATGTACGGTACTACAATCAAAAGTAGATTATTACATTTACCAATAAGGCATTAATTTATCTTAGGAAAACAACTAGATGAAGCCAGTAGAAATACAAGATATATTCTGAATACATTTTAATTAGAGGTTAGTGGGTAAATAAGGTGTAGGTGTCTTTTTAGAAAAATCAAATGGAAGTTAAAATATTAGGAGGATGGAAAAATTAATTTGAAATCAACAAGAACTTACGTTACAAAATAGTATTGAATTTACAACTGGTAGATAATATTCAAGTACCTTTGATGATGATGATGATGACGAAGAAGAGGAATAAGATGTATTTGTATTGAAACAAATATTTCATATTATGAATGATTTACTTTTTGTTTTTATTTTTAGTAATTTTTGTTTTATTTGCTTTTAGGGTTTCTTTGTCTTTATTTTGGTTACTTTTACTTTATTGTTTTATATATTCTACATATTGGTGATGACCAATAGCAGGAGCGGAACCAACTGCGCACCAATTGTTTAGGACTTAAGTTCTTTTACTTTTACATTCAAGGCAAAATGAGAATGGAAAGATGTTTGTTCTTATTGTCCATAGTTCGAAGTGCTGTGGCGTAATTGTAATGACACGAAATGCGCGGAAGCAAATGCAGGTAAAAAACAATGTTTATTGAAATGTAAACAAAGAGAGAGTATTCAAAGTCAATGCGGAAGTAGCTCTGTCCGGTGTTGTGGGCAATGGTGGCGTGACTACGGTGGCAGATGTTGTCCTTTGAGTGCGTCGGTAATGGAGTGGTGAGCAGTGGTGATATCCAGACTGAACACGGGTAAATCCAAACGAAGACGACGACAAACAACATCCAACTGAAACCGTAATCCAAGACACACGGAACAACCAAACAACACGGGAGCCAACACAAAGTGAGGATCTGGCAAGAAACAGAAAGTCAGGTGAGTATTTATGGAGGTGATGTAATGATGAACAGCTGGAGCGAGACAATCAACACACAGGTGCAGGAGATCGCTCTAATGAGCACATGGCTGGGGTGAGTGAACAAACAAACACACACACACATGACACGGTGGAAACAGTGGATTTCCTACCGTGACAGTAATTTGGTAATTGGTAATGTATGGTGGCTTTCTTTTGTCACAAGTTAGTAATAACTGAGAAGGCTGAATTATGAAACTGCACTCCGGATTAAAATAAGCAGGAAAAGTGAGGCTAAATTAAGCCTCAGAGCGGGGATTATGAAGAAGTTTATTTTAATCCCAATCTACATGAATAATAATTTACCATTATATATTATGTGTATCAATCATTTTACCATTATATATTATCTGTATCAATTAATTTATCATTATATATATTCATTGCAATCATGTGTGGGAAAGTTTGGCATACATTGTGTAAGCCTACTGCATAGTTTGAGGTCTTAATATGAGTAGCCTGAGGTGGGCCTAGTCTAATGAATAGCCCAGGGTCAAATAGGTCACGGGAAGTAGACACTGGTCTGAGGATTGTCATGTGGTTCTTGCCTGAACAGAAACATATTGTTTTAAGCATGGAGGAGGGGAGGGAACCAAAACCTATTAACCAAGCCCTGGCTCAGAGGGTCAGACTGATTTGGAGGATCCTCCCAGGACTTCACTCTGGTTCTGGGGGGATTCACCAGGGCGGCCTCGGCTTCTTATTTTGTCCGGAAAATAAAAGTCTATCTCTTGAAATCAAAACCTAAGACTGAAGATTGTTTCATTGGAGGAAAAATAAAACCACAACATAATCCAGTACACTGATAGATCATTGATAGAGCTTGATGTCGACGAGTTTTGTGCACGATAAGGAGAAAAACCACACGCACTTTCACTGATGCCCACAAGCATATTGAATATTGCATTTGAAATGCGACTGAAAATCACTTTAACATTCGTGTTTCTTAATTTTGTATGAACAACGCGTGATGTGATTATTCATATGTCTGAAATGTCTCCTCTTTCAACGTGCCCCTCTCAAACACCAGAGCAAGTTGCAACGCATGGCCCGTCCAGGCAGATACCTCTCTCCTATCAGCAGGCAATGGTCATTGCTTTCTGTCGTTTACACATCATAATAAAGTTATAACAAAATGCAGGCGTATGTAAAGGCAAGCAGATAGGCATAGAATATAAAGGCAACAATTTCGCGTTAAGTTCTCCAATAGTAAAACATTATAAAGACACTGCATTACGCGGAATAAGACAGTGTATTAAAAGACAAAATTCAGTACACGCCTTAAAAATAAAGCATAAAATGTACGGGCAATAGCTGAGAGCGGAATATGAAAGTGATTTTCAGTCGCGTTTCAAACGCAATATTCAATATGCTTGTGGGCATCAGTGAAAGTGCGTGTGGTTTTTCTCCTTATCATGCACAAAACTCGTCGACATCAAGCTCTATAAATGATCTATCAGTGTACTGGAATATTTCACGTGCACAAACTATCGTGTCTCACTGTCTGTTACCAGACCTGTTAAAGATGCGGTTTCTGTAATGTGTGCAAGAATACCGAACGGATGTTTATAACGCGATGTTCGGGGTAAAGAATATGCATGCTTATCCTGTAAATACATACAGAAACAGTGATATTAAATTACTTAAACTGTGATTTTTGCCATTTCGCCCACCTCTCTCAACATTCATTTCACTTGCACTACAATCAAAATCACGTCCACGCTCTTCCCTTGCGTGTCATTTTGTAAGAGCAAAAGATGTGACTGTTGTGGCCTCAGAACACGTGTCTACACTACTGTAGCATTGCCACTCTGTGCTCCATTGCTACGGCTGAAGAAAAACACGCCCCCACCTCATTAACAAATTAGACACAGAAATGTAGAAATAAATACGTGTGGAAATAAATTAGGGGTGTCACGATTCTCCAAATCCTCGATTCGATTACATTTTCGATTCTAAGGTCACGATTCGATTCGATTCTCGATTTTTTAATTATTATTATTATTTTTGAAAGACAAAAAATTATATGCCTTTATTATTATTATTATAGTTTCACATAATGCTTTTCCTCACATGGGGGTTTGTGGGCTTCACTTTAAATCCGATAGCACAGTTTTACTTCCATAAGGATTCCTTCTTGCACGCACATGGACTTCAATGCACGCATCTTGGACTCCTTCTAGCATCTGAAATAAAACCGGTGCGTCATAAGCAGATGCGCTTCTCTCTGTCTCACGTGCACGCGCTCTCACATCTGTCCAGAGTATAAACATAAACTAAAGTAGTAATCCTTACGTATTTGTTCAGTTTTATGCGTTTCATGCTGTTGTGATACGTAATACGTGTGTACGTAAGCAGGAATTGATGTTGTGTATGATGCTTGGATGCTGAGACATGCAGTAAAGTTGTTACTAGTTCATCTACCTTGTGGTCGAGTATAACTTCATGGTGGCAGCGGTGAAAACCTCTAATATGAATAGCGTGCACATCCTTGTCAACGCAAGTACAGAAACGTGCAACAAGATTAAACTATATTGACGACCGCGCTAAAGTTTTAAAGGAGTAAACAATGCGACCTCACCTGTAACGTTACACGTGTTGCAGAACGGAGAAGGCACTTTGTCCGTGGATAATTGTGAATCGGTTTAAGAAACACAACGAAAGCAAAACGGAACACACAAGGAAAATTTACAACGTGAGTGCAGCAGAAAAAAAAAGTTAAAGAATGGCAGTGCACTTACCAATGATGAACTGGTCAGATCCTGATCTGAGTGAGGCAATGTCCTTATTTAAACAAAAAATGAATCTATATCTGGAAGATGAAGAAATAACAGATGCAGATAAAAATGCTAGGAAAGTGTGTAGAGGCATTGGAGATGAGGGTTTAAAACGTCTCAATGCAAGTGGTCTCAGTGAGGCAGATAAGAGAAACCCTGACACCTTGTGGAACTTCTTTGAAGGACAACTAAAGTTAAATGTCAACTTCAGAATTCACAGGCTACATCTCATGCAATACAGACAGAGAACAGATGAGAGCATTGATTATTTTGGGACCAGAGCCAGAACACTAGCGTTGAAATGACAATTTACAGATGAAGAGCTTAATGAAAGATTTGTTGAGCTTATCATTGCCAGTACTCCCTTTAAGAAATGATCTTTATAGCAAGCCTAAAGGGCATCCAATTGCTGAAGTACTAGCAGGGGGCGAAAACACGAAGCCTTAGCAGCTGGAAATGAACAAATTCAACAGCTCAGCGTGCCACACAAAGATAAAGTCCATGCAATAACAAGAGGACGAACATGTCAAAACTGAGGAAACACAAACCAAGGCAATGCCCTGCGTATAATGATACATGCTCTATGTGTGGAAATAAAGGCCATTGGGCAAAATGCTGTAAAAAGACGAGACGAAAAAGACAGTTCTCCGCACAGCGCAGAAGCAAGTCACGACCACGCACCGGATACCAAAGACATAACTACCCAAGAAGAGACTACAAGCACAAGGATGAGCCCAGCATCAATGTAGTAGACAATACTAAAGAAGATGATGTAAGTACATATCAAAAACACTTTTACTCCATCACCATCAGTGCAAAGTGCTTACATAGCATCCATGTAAAACCACCCAGAGATGAAGCATATACAACGCTGAATGTTAAACCACCACACTTACAAGGACAGGGATACACACTTTGTCTAAAAATAGACACCGGTGCATCAGGAAACACGTTACCATTGCGTACATTCCAGCAGATGTATGGAACAACACCACAAAATATGCAGCATCTGACACCAGCGTCCAACATAAAGCTGACGTCATATACCGGTGACATAATACCCTGTTATGGAATTCTCAATATGCCATGCCAGTATAAAGAGTCCAGATGGATAGATGCAAAATTCTATGTTGTTGACATACCTGGATCAGCTGTTGTCGGATTACCCACAAGCGAACTACTCAGACTTGTGACTGTAAACGTGGACATGATGTCTGAAAGAGAAAAAGAACATGTGAAACAACCAACAACTACGTGCAAACCACAACAGATAAGAGGCATTAAAGAACTGAAGGAGACTTTTCCAGACCAATTTGATAAAATAGGCAGTTTTAGCGGCACAGCAAAGCTGATCCTGAAAGAAGGCGCTAACCCATTCATCGACCCACCACGTAAATGCAGCATTCACATTAAGGAAAAACTTCAGAGTGAGCTGGATAAGCTTATCAATCATGGAGTCCTACGAAAAGTAGAAGAGCACACAGACTGGTGTTCCAGTCTAGCCTTCAGCACAAAGAAGGATGGATCATTAAGAATCTGTCTAGACCGCAGAAGCTAAATGCAAGCTTGAAGAGGTGTCCTCACAAGATACCAACTGTAGAGGAACTAAACCCAAAATTTGCAAATGCTAAAGTATTTAGTAAGCTAGATGCAAAAGCTGGATACTGGTCGATACATCTGGATGAGGAGTCACAAATTTTGACTACCTTCCGAACTCCCTTTGGCAGATATTGTTGGAGACGCTTACCATTTGGCCTTAGCGTATTCCAGGATCTTTTCCAAGCAAGGATGGACCAAATTCTAGAAGGTCTCCATGGCGTGATAAGTATAGCAGACGACGTCGCTGTCTGTGGTACTGACGAGGAAGAACACGACAGAAACCTACAAAACCTGATGAAAAGAGCAGTAGAAACGGGCCTGGTGTTCAACAGTGATAAATGCATTATCAAACAAAAAAGTATATCATTCTTTGGAAACCTCTACACAGACAAAGGAATCATGCCAGACCCAGTAAAAGTCCATGACATACAAAAAATGCCAACACCACAAGGCAAAGATGATCTCCACCAATTTATGGGCATGATGAATTACCTCTCACCTTACATACCAAGGTTTGCAGAGAAAGCACACACACTAAGGGGTTTGCTAAAGACTGACTCACAATGGGCATGGGATGATGATTATCAGAAGTGCTTTGATGAGCTGAAAGCAACAGTGACTGTGGATGCGTGTCTGAAATACTACAACCCAGCAACCACCCTCACACTGGAGGTGGACGCATCACAGAAAGGTATTGGTGTTGCACTAGTAGAAGACAATAGACCCATTGCTTTCGGTTCAAAGACACTGACTGAATGCCAGTCAAGATATAGCAACATAGAGAGAGAGATGCTTGCTATTGTGTACGGCATGCAACGATATCATACATACCTGTATGGCAAATCATTTGTTGTTGTGACGGACCACAAACCACTTGTCACAATATGCACAAAACCTCTGCATGGTGCTCCCCCCAGACTACAACGCATGTTAATCAAGACACAAGGGTACAATTACAATGTTATGTACCGCCCTGGAAGTCAAATGATCCTAGCAGATGCCCTCAGTCGCCTGCCAAATCCAGAAAACAATGAAGACATCGAACTGGATGAACGTATAGACGGACTTGATACAGAATTTGAGGATCCTACGCAGCAAACCATTGCAATAATAAACTTCTCCCAGGACAAAAAAGAGACTCTCAGAACCGAGACTGAAAAAGACCCCAAACTCGGTGCACTAAAAGAAATCATCCATCACGGATGGCCCGACAAGATTCAGGACCTGCCAAAGGATCTGCGTAGTACTGGTCTTTTCGAGATGAACTTGTCATAGAAGCTGGAGTTATATTCAAGGGCAGACAGGTGCTTGTCCCGGAAACAATGACTAATGACATTCTGACACAGCTTAATGCAGGCCACCAAGGCATAGAAAAAACACGCAGACTGGCACTGGAGAGTGTATACTGGACGAAAATAAATACAGACATTGAGAAAATGTGCAAATCCTGTAGCACATGTGCAGAACATCAAGATGCACACCCAAAGGAACCACTCATTCCACACAAAGTACCATCCAAACCATGGCAAGACATAGCATCTGACATATTTGAGATTCAAGGAAAACAGTTCCTACTTACTGTGGACAGATATTCCAAATATCCACTGGTTGACGAAATGCCCATACCAGTAAGCAGCCATGCAGTGGCACAGAAAATGCAGATGTATATGTCCCTTTTTGGAAGACCAGATGAAATAGTTACAGACAACGGACCACAGTACACAGGGCAACCGTTCAGAAAATTCATAATGGGGTGTGGAATTAAGCATACCACAAGTTCACCACATTACCCAAAAAGTAAAGGTTTCATTGAAAGGCATGTGAGACACATTAAATCCATCATCAGAAAAACAATGAAACACAAGGGAAACATACAGATGGCCCTACTTCAGGTTCGAGCAACTCCCATTGACAGTGACTTACCATCGCCTGCCGAATTACTCTTTGGCAGACCAGTCACAACCCTATTACTGAGTCATGGGGATCCAGGCAAACTACAACACAGACAACACCTGGAAAACAGAACAATGATGATGAAAACACATCATGATCAGAGTAGCGGCAGAAACTTACCTCCACTGTATTCAGGACAGTACGTAAGAGTGCTTGACAAAGAGAGGAGAATATGGAACCCGGGAACTATTGTGGAAAGATGTAAGGAGCCAAAAAGCTATCTGATACAGACACCAAATGGAAACAAAATTAGACGTAACCGGAGTCATCTCAGAGAGATATACATCACACAACCACAAGAAACACAGAAAAAAGTTCAGTTCATGGAACCACCAGAAACAGAGGTGTTGGAACAAAGCTATAAAGACCCTGTTGAAAGCAAAATCACACAACCTACCAAAACAAAGACAGACAATAAAAGCCATGAGAACAATAAACCAATATGCACAAGATGTGGAAGGATTATAATCAAGCCAGCACAATACAAGGACTATGTACAATGATAAAAAGATAATAATAACAATTGTGTGAAAAGAAATTTACTGAATGTTGAATGTTAAGTTGGTCAACATTGAAAAAAAAAATGTGTTAATACATTTTATGTTTTATTAATGATGGTGCTCCCTATACTCAGAACAGGTAAAGACATATAAGTTTTGCTGATATTTTAAGTGTCTGAGTATGTAAAGAAAGGGGGATGTTGTGATACGTAATACGTGTGTACGTAAGCAGGAAGTGATGTTGTGTATGATGCTTGAATGCTGAGACACGCAGTAAAGTTGTTACTAGTTCATCTACCTTGTGGTCGAGTATTACTTCACATGCGAGCTGAGGCAAACTATCCCTTTTGTTTAAAATATAACCCGGTGCATCTTGGCGGCTCTCTCGCGCACGTGCAGAGAGCTGCGCTCTGTCCGAAGGCAGATCACTAGGTAGTAATCCTGTTTATGATATGCATTACAAGGAGTTGTAGCAATACATCCCTCGTGTTTAAAATACAAATCGCGTTCCGCTGGACCCATGTTTTTAAAGGCACCTCTGAGAGGTTTATTTTCCCCCACTTGACAAGCCGACCGGACGTGACATGGGGCCGTGGCAGCATCGACGATCCCATTTTTTTAATTCGAAGTTCGAGGTTGTGACTTAATTTCGATCAATTTCGATTTAAAATCGAAATCGTGACACCCTTAAAATAAATACATGTATAAATGAATACATGTGGAAATAAATAAATGTATAAACAAATGTATAAATAAATAAATGTAAAAAAATAATTAAATGTTCACATAAATGCATAAATAAATAAATGTGGAAATTAATAAAATAATAAATAAAAATGTATAATTAAATGCAGAAATAAATAAATGTTTTAAAAATATTTTACTACAAAAATAAAGAAATCAAAGTTGCAATACTCATTTATGTTTGTTTTTTATATTTCTCTGCATATTTATTTATTTATATTTGTCTTATATATTTCTTTGTACATGTATTTATTTATTTATAATTTTTGCACTCCTGGTCTTCCATACCCCGCTGCACGCTAGAATCTCTGGAAAAACAAGCAGATTTTAACCGCAAAATGTACGCTTTTAAATATACATAAACTCAAACATGGAGAGGCTTCTTCGTGATCTCAACTAACAGATTCTGCAATAAAACAAAAATCACAAATTTTGAAAAAAAACCTTTGTTTCTCATTTTCTCGAAACTTGTGCTGCCGACTTGTGTCCCTGGTTTCCGTGACGGGTCACAAATGTTAACTTCTCTGTTTCATTAATCTCTTAATACATAACATACAGTTTACAATGCATGATCTGAAACAGAGAACCAATAATATACACTGAATAGAAGTAAAGTACATTAAAGGAATATTCCATTTTCTTAAAAGAAAAATCCAGATAATTTACTCACCACCATGTCATCCAAAATAATGATGTATTTCTTTGTTCAGTCAAGAAGAAGTTATGTTTTTTGAGGAAAACATTGCAGGATTTTTCTAATTTTAATGGACTTTAATAGTGTCCAACATTTAATACTTAACTCAACACGTAACAGTTTCAAAGGACTATAAACGATCCCAAATGAGGCATAAGGGTCTTATCTAGCAAAACAATAAAAATAACAATTTATTTTGACAATAAAAATAACAAATATACACTTTTAAAGCACAACTTCTCGTCTAGATCCGGTCCAGCGCGACCTAACGTAAATTTGTAGTGACGTAGGGAGGTCACGTGTTACATATATGAAACGCACATTTGCGGACCCTTATGCCTCGTTTGGGATCGTTCATAGTCCTTTGAAACTCCGTTGAAAAAAACTGTTAAGTGTTGAGTTAAGTATTAAATGTTGGGCTCTATTAAAGTCCATTAAAATGAGAAAAATCCTGCAAAGTTTTCCTCAAAAAACATAATTTCTTCTCGACTGAACAAAGAAAGACATCAACATTTTGGATGACATGGTGGTGAGTAAATTAACTGGATTTTCTTTTAAGAAAATTGAATATTCCTTTAAGGTTCTTAGTTTCAGCAGAGAAAAGGAATGCATAGATTATAAGAGGTGTATTAATGAGCCATACAGTACTTTTTGCTTTAAGTCTTAAGAAGGACACATTTAAAGCTAGAGATGCCATTTTCTCCATTATATCATTTTTTCTGAATTTAATTTCTCAATATTCACTGCATGTCTCCATGTGAGTTGACAGTGGTCTGGGTTAAACTGAACCAGCTATGAACATCAATCCACCTGTAACTGGACACACCCGAGTAGATGCTGTTCATGTTTTGACAGATGACAATAATGCGCACCAGGTGATATGTGAGTAATAAACACCAAATCAACCTTTACCATCCACAGAACATTTCTATGTGGAACACAATCTTCTTAGTCATGCTTTCTATAGATTATAAAATGGTTGAAATGGTTCTAATATGGCATCGATGTAAATCCTTTCATCTCCTGTTGACATGGATGGATTCTGGTTAGAAATAAATAATTATTGTTATAATAAAGGGTCACATCTAAGGGGACTAAATAAATGTTAAGAAAGATGGCCGCCCTATGCTTGCTCAAAGTGTAGTCCAACCTCTGGCAGCGACCAAGACTGATTCGATTGTGATCATGAGTTCACATACTGTATTAACAAATGAACAGCTGTGTGCGTGGTCTCTGTGCGACATTGTGCAACTGAATGAACGAGTACAATACCAAGTAGAGCTAAACCACAATAACCAGACATCCATCCAAAATCTGTGATTGTATAAAGGTAATCAATCTGTTTCATATTATAAACAGTGAGATTTTATCTTTTGGGCTGTCCAAATTTTCACTGGCCCCACCACAAGAAATAGAACAAAAATATAACATGCCTGGTTTTTTTTACTGTTTTTGACCCAAAAATTACTAGTTTCTCTCAAACATATTTTAAATATTTATGTTAAAGACCAATGAAATAACAAACATAAAAATGAAAAAAAAACAGTGCTGTTTAGGTTTTTCAGGTAAGTCTAACAGACAGTTAATTAAGTAGTGTTTAAATATAGATTCAGTTACAAAAGTTCTTCAGTCAACGGCAGTAGGTGAGTTTTTCTTTGTACTTTGTTGATTAATACGTCAGCAAGCCTCTTTGATACCCCGGTGGTGAGCACAGCCTGACCTGTTGGCTACCTCGATGACTTGCACATCAGGCTTAAAGTCCGGTAGTGTGAACTTGGCCTAAGATGTAGCAGACTAATTTACAAGGATAGGTGCTAGATTTTGAGATCATTGGGTGTAAATATTTCAGTTTAAGCACAAGAAAATCTGAACTCTGTTAGTATTTGTGCACTGCCTGAAACACAATGTTATAATCGAATGTTTTTCACAAAACCCTTACATTTATGCATTTAGCAGATGCTTTCATCCAAAGCAACTTACAGTGCATTACAAGGTATACATTTTTTATGATGTGTGATCCCTGGGATTGAACCCATGACTTTTACACAATGCTCTACCACTGAGCTATACAGGAACCCACATTCACGAGGTGTCTGAGGTCTTGAGAAGCAGCTTTCCGGGTTTGAGCTTTGGATGTGCGGACACACAAATCTTCAATGCATTGAAAACTCTTTTCTTGCCTTTTATTATGTATATTTAACCACACACATACATATATTCATTTCAGATATTTTAAATAATAAATTAATCCATTTGCTGATGTGCAAATGGATTAATGCACAATAAACAAGTCATTAAACAGAACGTAAATAAACAAAAATGCCATTTCAGATGTAAATATGATCCCAGTATTATGTCATTATTCTGATTGAATTAACTGATAGAAGTATTTGACATAAAGTTTGGTCAAAGTTAGTTTATTTTGATGGTTTTAACATGAAAGCAGGGGGGTTCAGGTTGTTAGAAATGTTCAACCCCATTCACACAGCACTTTACTGTTTCCAGAAAAGTTCTGTAAAATTGTCAGAAAGGCTTCCCAGCAAACATTGGTCGGATGGCAACGTCGTCTCCCCGGCCAAAAGGGGTCGCCGCAGGAAGGCACAAATGTTGAACTATTGGTCCGAAATCAACGTCGTCCCCCCGTCCAAAATTAGTCGCGCCTGGACGGCACAAATGCACAACATGTCCCAAAATGCATTTATATACGCTTATTTGTATATGTCTATATTTGTCTGAGGTTGCGTGTATTCAAAATTTTATGTACGGGTTGTTCTATATATACCATGTCGTGATTATGTCTAGAAGGGACGTTCTTTACACGTCCTTTTGTAGTCCATCAAGACCCTCGAAAAAGTCATTAAGTAATATGAAAAAAATGAATGTACTTTCACGTGCCCTACATGATGAATAAGCCACTAAATTACAGTAATAATCCGGAACTTTATTTCTACGAGTTTATAATAATAATAATAATTATTTATAATTTTTATTTATTATTATTATTATTATGCATATACATATAAAATCTAAATTTCTCGGGTCACCACTTTACGTCTGAGTTCGATCAAAACTGTGCTGCCAAGATTGTATTGACAAAAGATAGTGATAAATCTATTACTATTACAATTACAAAATCGCGTGATAGGAGAGATTATCTTGCGAGATAGTCACGTCACGTGTTGTCCTGGAAGTTGCTCGATCGACATGCACCCACGAGGAGAGGGTGAATTTACAAAAGAGTTTTGTCTATATATTATATAAAATCTACTGTTGGGTAAGTACGTTTTGTATCATTTGATTAACGTTCTTAAGTTTTACTTGTTTGACACGAGGGGACCGAAATAAACATTGCCAGAATTTTCCACACTGAGTATGGCTAAAATTTGCTAACTTCTTAGGCTAAAAGTTACTTTGAACTTATACATGGTATACCATAGTATTAAGTATGTTTAATGATACAGTCAAAGTTATTACTTTAACTTGTTTATGTAGCCTTTTGTAAGTTTATTTCAGAAAGTAAATTATCTGAAAGAGAGAAGTTATTTGGCATGATGGAATTGTAATGATTTGATTGCCTAAACATTGCAGATGCAAAATGTAAAATACTGTTCTGTATTAAAAGCTCAGCATAAGTGTTTGATAACCTTTGCTTTTGTTTTGTACAAAGGAAAAGCAGAACCCAATCCAAATAAAAATAAACAAGCTGTTAAAAGGACTGTGTCCTACCCAAATCCTCCTTCAAAGTATAACCATTCAAAACCCAAGCCAGGTAATTGCCTCGGTTTGAAAATACACTTAAACAAATAAGAGTTGGTATTTGTGGTGTTAATATCATTAATTACAATTTCCTTTTATTTACAGTTGAAGATCAACACAAACCAAATGAAGATGTTGCACATTCTACAAACAATAAAAAAGAAGGTATGACAAACTGTAGATATGAATTGTGTAGATATGGCTTAAACAGTCTACACATTTTTTAATGTTCTAATTTGTCATATCTCCTTGTTTGTGCTAAAGATCAAGTTTTGTGTCCAACACACTTGGATGAGACGTGCCTGACCCCTGACTTTGTCTACCCTACATTAAGTTGTAAGTTTTTGACTGCTTTGCTTAATACTACGAAAAAGAATCATGCTTTCAAAAAAGACTTTTATATATTTTGATATGAAACTCAAAAATGTATATAAATTGTTTTGGTGTATTTTGTTTACACACTTCATGACAGTAAACATCGCTATCAAGATGGTGTGATTGATCTACAGTATACCCTAGAATAAGCTGTGACACTATGAGACGTATGTGCTACTGATGCTTTTTGTCATTTTTTTGGTGCATTCCCACACTATACAAACGCATTGCTTGGCTCCAAAGTGCATACACTTTTGCCTTTATAATCTCATTTTTAGGTAAAAATTTATTCCATGAGTCAGGGTTTTGCATGTATGTATTTCTATATAATTAACTATATTTGTCCAGGTGAGGTAACACACAACGAAAAAATAACAGGAGACTACCTGATTCTTTGCCTATGGCCTCAGCTTCAAATGCAAGAAGTAAGAAATGCTATATGACCATGTATTTTGCATTATGAATGCATTATGAATACATCAAAGATGTTGATAACAAGTTGATCTGCGTAAGTTGTGACATAAAGAATATATATATATATATATATATATATATATATATATATATATATTTCCATCTATCTTTCTATAACATTATTTCAATTGTTTTCACATGTAGGTCCAGCAACTGTCTGAGTTGGTGGATATTCTGTCAGAAACTGCGTGAACAATGTTATGAACAGTATTTCTCTTGAATTGTGTAATCCTGCACAACATTTCAGGAATATTGATTACCACAATTAACCCAGCTATTTATACTGTATTACTTCATTTCAGGATTTAATCTCTCACACATTACTTGTCAGAAGTTTTATTCTTTGTAGTGGCTCAAACAGTCAGCCACACTGAAAACAAGAAATCAAAACATAATTTCAGTGTAAGCCATTACTTGTCACCAAAACGTATGGATGAGGATATAGTTCATAGCACTTGTTACATGGTAGATGAGTAGTTGTGAAGTGTATGTTTAAACATTGTATGCAATTGCTATGTTGCACATTACTGTTAATTGTGATTTATTGACCATTTAGGTTATTTGTCTAAGTTGAAGTAATCATACATTTCTTTCACAGAATGATGTCTAATTGTCTTATGGCAAAGTTCAATATGAGGGGTGGTGGACATCTGGAAAATAAGTCTTTTAAAGGTGCAGTGTGTAATTTTTAGAAGGATCTCTTGACATAAATGCAAAATATTATACAAAAATATATGATCAGGGGTGTATAAAGACCTTTCATAATGAACCGTTATGTTTTTATTACCTTAGAATAAGATGTTTTTATCTACATACACAGAGGGTCCCCTTACATGGAAGTCACCATTTTGTGCCGCCATGTTTCTACAGAAGCCCTTAACGGACAAACTTTTTTACTAAGTTGTCTCCGATGATGACATGTTTGTCTGGTGGCGGCTAACGTAGCTTCTTTATGCGTTTCAAAAGCGAGGGGTGAGCAGTGGACTGAGCCGTTGGTTGCAATGCATGTAGTGGCATGTTATAATATAATGGCGGAGCCTCGTGCTACCCGTGCGTGTATATAGAATGCTAAATATTAATGTAGGTGGTTCTTTGGAAACCTTATGTGTGTTTAGTATATTTGTATAATGTGTAATGTTTATAATAAGGAGGAATTCTGTAGTTCATGATTATTATATGTTAATCTGCATTCAGTATATTGTTTATTGTAGTTATTGTTCAGAAATGATACGTTTAAGGGATGTAGTGTATTAATGCCTGTTTAGTGTATTTGCTTAGTGATAAGCATTTATTATGGCACTGCATTTAAAGGTTTTCTATATATATATATATATATAACAAATTATAATTCAATTCTTGATTGTGTTTGCTTTATTATATACCTGTTAAATATTTGATATTATAGAGCCTACGTTTTTACTGACTGATATATATATATATTTCTGTATCTCTGTTTCAGAACCACACACAAATACTTTATTTAATAAAACATCTTAAAGAGAACATCTTGTCAGCATTCTGATCAATGCTCCTTGGTGGCTGCAACCATTAAAGGACCACTCAATTACAGTCCTTACCAATCACCATAACAAATTTGGTCCTTCGAACCGGATTACGTTTGGTCATCGTGGGATTGTTTAAAGATGTTCTCGGATCAGTATACACGCCCACCAGATGCACGACCCCGCCGAGAAGTCCGGCGACCAGCCTGGATGGAAGACTATGACATCCCTCCCCAAGCATTGCAGCAGCCCTCTCATTTGCTTCCGCAAACAAATCTGTCAGAGCAACAGCAGCCTTATGACAGCATGGTTAGATTCCCAGAGAGATCTGCCAGGATGACGCCTCTCACACCCCGACTGCTGCATGAGGATGGGAAGGTCATACAGGGAGCAGAGGCTGCCTATTCCAGTCAGTTCGAGTATTCAGCACCCCTCTATGAGAGTACGCCTGCCTCGACCCGATCGAGGCCTGCCCCAGAAACCGCGCCTGAGGTCCTAGAAGCTCTTTGTAAGTTGAGGGAAGATAATCAGAGGCTACAGCAACAGGTAATCGACATGCACAGGCAACTGGACGCCCGAAGTCCCCAACCAAACGTACCAGCACTGCAACAGACAGCCCTTTCTCCTTTCCCTACACCAGCTCCCTAGCCTGGGTGCCAGCCGATCTTAGCCCCGCCCACAAGATTTTGAAAACGGGAAGATCTGGGGACTGGGGTTTCTCTGTTGAGGAGCTACTATGCTAGACCAAATGCTGTTTGAACCAATCAAATTGTCAGGGCGGGCTTTATACGATTATGGACAGATAATCAACAGTAACGTAATGAACCACGTCACCAAAGAGCGCGTGTGTTGAATGGCTGCCGCTGTAGAATTCAGATGTGTGGATTCTGACATTGAGTCTGTTCTAAAAGATATCGACAGAGCATTGATTTTAAAAGAGGAACAGAGAAACGCGAGCAGGGCATTTGTTGATGTTTTTGCCGTCCTTCCTATTCGACAAAAGTTGGTCGCAACTGAAATGGGTAACGTTATCACGGCGATGCAACTCAGCGTGCACGACGAGATGGATATAATTAGCGGTCGTTGCCAGCTTCTTTTCGGAAGCCCGGTATCGTGGTTGCTGAATAAGTGGAGGGACATGCTAGGCTCTAATATTTTCAAGCCAACGTAATGGGTATCGTCGTGGATGAAGTGCACCTAACGTGCAAATGGTAAGGGATAGTCTTACTCCTTGACTTAGTAAATACTTCATGTTGTGATATAAACGAAATGTTGTAAACATAATAGGTGTTGATGTACATTCGCTAACTCAGTATAATCACAATGTTAGTGTCATTGTAGCGAAATAACTAGCAGTTCGGTCAGGCTGCAAAGACGTAATTTCAACATACGTCACACTCCGTTGCTCTGATTGGTCGTAGGTCTATCCAATTGAGTGCAGAGGCATTTTTCGGTTGAGACACGCCACATAATTATAGCTCAATGGAGTGGTATCAGACTCAGATTCTGAATAGAATTGAGTATTACAACGTCAGGCTACCAGCTCCCCCTCAACAGCAGTATAACATAGAGCAGGATGGCGCTGCATATCAAACTAGACCAATACTGCCACCTGCACGAGTTGGTGGTCACACTCTGCCTCCGGATGAGTGATGACTGGCCACTGCCACCTCCCCCAATAGCAGACAACACTTATCAGCCACCATCACAGGATCTTATGGCAGAGCTCATAACAGCACTGAGAGACATCAGAACGACATGTCTGCAGGAGTCTCCCAATCGCCTTGAACCACCTTCTCCAGCGCGAGTACAGACACCAGGGTATTGTGTACCGTACACCCCACAAAGATGTGAGTCGCTGCCCGAAGAGTTGCAACCCTCCCCCCACCATGAGCTAGTATACCGTGGGCCTAAACCCACAATCCCGGTATTTGCCAAAGGAGATCCGAGAGAGTTTGCCAGACTTAAGATCGCTCTGGAGAACTTACTGCCTGTGGATGCTACAGAGCGCTTTAAATATCAGATCCTGGTGGATCACCTGAAGTATGAGGAGGCACTGTTAATAGCAGATTCCTACACCAACTCACTGCGACCCTATACTGACACCATGACAAGCTTAATTGAACATTATGGACAGCCTCAGCAGCTAGCGCTCAGAAAAATTGCTGATCTAATGGAGGCCCCTAATATACCACGTGGTGACACCAGTGGGTTTAAGCGGTTCACCCTGAAAGTAAGAGCACTTGTGGGGATGTTAGACCAGCTTGGAGACAGTGGAAAGACTGAGCTTCACTGTGGTTCACATGTAACACGGCTGCTGTCCAAACTGCCATACGATATACGAGCTGAATTCAAGAGGTTCCTGTACCCAATGCGTGTAACAATTCCAAGCCTCTTGCACTTCTCTGACTGACTTGACTACGAGCTGAAGATGCAGGAGACGGTGTATGAGCCTCTAACTAGTGAAAACAAAGGCAGAGCAGGACCAAGGGTAGACCGCCGCCGTGAGTCTAAGAGTGGCAAGAATACCAACGTCATGCTTACCACAGACCAACCTGAGAGCACAGTGACAGTAGAGAAAGCCTTATCTAGCACCAAGCAGCCAGAAAGGACAGCATACTGCCCTTACTGCTCTAACACACAACACTTCTTAGATAAGTGTGCAAACTTTGCACAGCTTACAGTGGAACAGATAACAGCGTGGATTAAGACCAACAAGAGGTGCTGGCGATGCGGTCGCTCACACCAGGCTGCACAGTGCCGCTTAAAGATCACATGTCACAAGTGTAAAGGTAGACATCTGTAAGCTTTGCATGAAGTGAATATAAAACCTGCAGCTGAGGATACATCCTGCCTTATCAGCACAACTAATGAAGTTCTGTATGTAGACCGGCGGGCTGGGTGCAGCCAGGTCCTACTGAAAGTGAGTAAAGTGCTGCTGCGCAACGGTGAACACACCTTGGAGACATATGCTATCCTTGATGATGGTTCGGAACGGACCATTCTCCTCTCTGCAGCAGCCCAGAGCCTCAACCTTACTGGTGAACCTAAAAATCTGATCCTCAGAACTGTTCGGCAAGATATCAGGGTTCTGCACGGCACTGCAGTGTCATTCTCTATCTCTCCAGTAGACCATCCAAAGAAGTCCTTCAAGATATACAGAGCATACACCGCTGATCAACTCGGTCTCAATGCTCCTTGGTGGGTGCAACCATTAAAGGACCACTCAATTATACAGTCCTTACCAATCACCATAACAATGTTATTCAAGGCAATTTGGGGAATATGTTGATCTAAAAAACTTGTTCTTGTATATTGATGTAATTTTTATTGGTATGCTTTATCTATTCAGGGGACATCACAGCTCACCTGTCTTTATCAGAAATGTCCAGTTCTTTTTCTGACAGTAACTCAACTAGTTAAGGGTCTTTCTCAAGGGCACCACAGTGGTATTGTAGAGGAAGAGGACAAATGCTGTTTTCCCCACAACTGATCTAACACTTATTTAAGGCAGAACATCTTTTATACAATAATTTAGATGTATCATTATAATATAGTTTAAGCTGTAGACCATAAAGATTTTGAAAGTAAGTGCATGTCATTTACCTCAAATTTTTTATTGTATTTATTTTAAAAAGAAACACATTCTTCTCTTCCCTCAGATCAAGGGCGTAGGTTTGATTCTGGCATTGGTGGGGACATAAATGAAATGGTCGCATTGCAAAAACTGTTTATCACCGTTTACTTGACATAAACAACAGACAACTCAGTATGCACTTTACTCAGTGACATCTGACTCGCCACCCCCGGTGCCATCCCAAATTTAATGTACTATAATAAACAATAACAATTCGTTATGTCCTAGAGCCTAATAAACAGTAACTGTTTAAGTCTTTGTCAAAAAAAAGAAAATCACATTGTAAAATATATGAATCCATATTTACTTTATAACAATGAAGAATATGCAATTAATATTTAATTCTTAATGTAATTTTGCCAAAAAAATCCCAATGTTGAAGTTGGTATGTATATCATGCTGTTTCCTGTTTTTACCATGTTGGGGTTATTTTCTTTCATGGATTAGGGACCCATTAAATAACCTTGCTACCCCATTTATAAAAGGTTGACAAAAGTTTGCAACTCCTCAGGTTAACATGGGATTGTCGTGTATTGTTGAAAACACTGTCCTTGAATCATTATGTGACACAACTTGTTCCGTATTTTTTGCATGAAACAGTTACAGTGGGTATAATAATACTTTCTTCCTCACTTACCTGTAGCCCGAATAATCACGCGCGTCTTGTTGTATGAACTTTGGCGCGTTGTACAAAGTGAAACCATCCTACTAGCGAGTAAAGACAAGTCCATAAAGTGATGTGATTTAAAGCGGCGGGACTCAAGAAATGCTAATCCAATCATATTAGCAATGTGAGTAGAGAGGCGGGACTAAAGAAATGCAAAGCCAATCATATTAGCGATGTGAGTTACGGAGGCGGGCATTGCAGAGAACGAAAGCTGTTAACCGTTTGTGTACCACATAGAGCGTCATTTTTACAGAACGGGATTGCAAAAGATTTTTAATCTCATTTAAATGATTCCTGAAAAAATATATAATTAAAAAAGTAAAGTAAAAAATATAAAACACAAGAATAAGACGGACATTAGTGGTTATGTATAAATACAGATTAATTGTTTGGTCAAAATTATTGCTAGGGACAATTCAGTCTTCCCTGAATATTGCTAGGGACATGTCCCTAGCGTCCCACCCTAAATCTACGCCCATGCCTCAGATGCTGTGAAGAGGTGGAGCCCAAATGGCACAGACTCGGAAATAGATGCAGCTATGGCAGATCACCTCAAGCATTCTCCAGGAAGAGCTGGGGGTTGTGAATACAAAAAATAAGCCAAACAGCTGTAATGTGTTAAAGAGAGAGTTCATCCAAAAATGAAAATTGTTATAATTGTATTACCCACATGTTTCAAACCTGTATACATTTCTATTTTCTGCTGAACACAAAGATTAAAAACTGTTTGTAACCAAGCAGATCTCACAACCCATTAACTGTCAATAATTTTTTTTACAATTGTAGTAATGGGTTGTGAGATCTCCTTTGTTAAAAAAATTATTTTCATTCATTCATTTTTAGTTTATTTGAGCATCTAATTACATTAAATCAACATAATAACAAATTTCATTACAAAACAAGTAAGGAAAAAAAAGTAGACAGAAAAGAGAGAGAAAAAAAAATAGAAATGATACTCAAAAGGAGTAGGTAGAACATTCTTTCAAATATCTTTGTGTTCAGCAGAACATAGAAACATGAGAGAGAGTAAATGACTAAATATTCATTTATGGATTAACTATCCCTTTAAATAATAAAGTATTTTGAAATTGTTATTATAGTTAAACGGTTTAAAAAAATAAAAAGTGCTAAATCAGAACATGCTTGTTTTTTTGCTTATGTCCACAAATAATGTCTTATTAAGACGTTCAGGTCTGACTAGACCGAATTTGTGTATTTTAAGAATCTTAATAATTGCCTATTACGATTGTACAAACTAGCCTGTTTTATATGCACGCTTAAGTGAGTATAACCCACTGATCTATATAAATGACTGGATTGCGCATAGAACGCTTGACGTAACTGCGTGAGGTGAAGCCAGCGCAGAGTTCGAGCCGCCATCTTGGTATACCCAACCGGCAGAGAGCGTCATTGACTTCCATTCAAAATCATGATCAAAATTTACCCCCTTTACAGCATATCAGTTACACAAGATTAATTTTTAATGTGTACGTTAATTATTTGTTAATTCTGGTGTTATTTGCAATGTTTATGTTTTAATCGGGCAGGATAATGGATTTATAAAAAATCGTTAAGGTGAGTGTGTCTGTTGCATTTGTTAATGACACGGGTATAAATAAAGTTTTTTTTCACATTCAGCTACACTGTGACGGTCAGCGTTATTTCTCTAAATAAGTTTAGATAACATAATTACAAAACTAGCAAATTATTGCATGCACATACGGTACAAAGCATGATTATTTATTTAGATTTCAGAATGAGCACGTTTATTGTCATTAATACTAAATATGCTGCGGTCTGTCTGCTGATCTGATACTGTAATGAAGATGAATGAATAATAACTGATTAAAAACTAAAATGTTCAACTTTCAGTAAATAACTATTTACATGCTTTTGACGTTTGTGTTGTAATAATGTACAGGGTAACTTCACATATAAAAACGAAGACGAGTAAAGTGATGTTTTATCATTAAGTAAGGGATAATGTAGAGGCAGCCGGTAGTTATCGGGAAATAAGCCCCGACAGTGTGATCAGGACCCGAAGCGGAGCGCTTATTACACGGCTACTTGTCACATAAGAAAAAAAACGGACATGAATATGAATTTGAAACATTTTATTGGCATATTTGTTTTAAATTAACATGTTTATCCTTCCGCGAAACTTTGCACAGATGCATAAAATGATCGTAATACCTTATTAAGATCCTCTGCTTCATACTTGTCTGTCTCCATTTTTTCTCTTTTAGCCAGTCTTTGAGAAGTTTTAATGCCCATTCTGTATTTTTTTGTGTGTTGTCTTCGTAGCTGTCATGCTCTATTTTGTCAAGTTCAGTCTCAGTAAGCTGTCTGTGTCTTGTCGTGGTTGTCCAGTGTTTGTCACAAGATGGTGCCAAACAGCAATCTTTATTGATCTTTATTGGCGCGGAGCGATTTTACTCGTACAAGTAGTACCGGCTATGCGTTATTACTTTGGAGCGGTTATTATTTGAAAAGAACGAACCTGCAAATGTCTCAACTGACCAATCAGAATCAAGCATTCCAGAGAGCCGTGTAATAAAATCTGATAACGTCCATTGATTTAATAGAACGTTTGGGTATACCAACATGGCGGCGCGGTGGCTTCACAAGGGTGACGTCATGCGCAATCCAGTCATTTATATCAGTGGTATAACCCCTGAATTAAGCAAAGACTCATATTACCGTCCAGAAGAGGACATTTTTAGACGTGCACGGACCGTGCAGAAAAGTCGTGTGATTCTCGGTCAGATGATGTCATAGACATCGGTTGGATTTTCATTTTGGAACTATTTTTCAACCATGACGGGAAGTGACGAACGGACGTCTTTTCAATGGTCATCACACGTCCAAATGTTTGCTGGGTTCTGTGTGAACACAAACACGTCCCGTAAATGTTCTGGGATCGCTCCTGTAAAGAGGACCTATAGTAGTAACATTGTCGTAACATTCACAGAAAGCATTCTCTGTGAACAAGAAGCAGAAACAAGGGGAGTGACGTAGTAAGGACACGCGTGTGGGATTTAAACGCATTTATGATGAGAAATGTCTGCAAACTGTACTGAAGCAGAGATCAGGGAGCTCCTCACTATCAGCACTGAAGCTGAGATCATTCACCAGCATGACAAAACAGCGCATCATACGCTCCTTATGATCTTATCATAAACTAAAATGCATGTGTTTGGTTTCTAGAGAGATAAATCACAGATAATTAGCAAACTTCAGACGCTGCAGGGGAAAAAAAACTATCAAGTGCAGGACTTAAAATACGTCACGTGTCTTAACAGGATTTTTACAGTATGTGTGTGAATGCAAGCATGGATTCTGGAAAATCATTGGACGCATTTTTTGTTTATTTTCTGTAATCTCTGTGGGGGTGCCATATCTCTTTCAATGTTTGTGTATGCACAGATTTCTGTGAGCTGTGCCACTGTGCCCTCTTAAAAAATTGCTGCATGACGTCCCTCCAAGCAACAGATGCATTGTACTGAAACAGAAACAAGTTTATTTTGGACCCATCAAAATATTTGCAAACGTTTTGTGCATCAAACATTAATAGGAGAAACCTTTAACATAAGAACATAGATAATAATCTGTACTGCAAGCTTTCTTAAGATTACATCTAGATGTTTATTTTCAAACTAAATATTCTAAGTGATATTTTTAAGAGTTTTTCTCTAACTTAACACACAATGAAATTCATTAATATTCAGATATAATTATTCAGAAGTGTTAAATAAACAGATCTGATATTAGCACTTTATAGTGAACCCTTTCTCTTCTGAAAGACTTTTCCATTCAGCTGCTTCCTCCACGTCAGTGTAACCTCACCATCTACCATCAGATCAGATAGAGTCTGCTGTAACTGAACAACACAAACAGAGACTTATTAAGTGATGAACATTTACTTACACATTTCATGGTCAATACTTGTAACTTATTGGCTGCAGTGGTGGCCGTTGCTTCCTTAGAAAAAGCTAAATATGTGTGCAGGTGTCGTGTGAACCTACTGTATGTGCATCTCATGTCATGTCAAAATATGTGCCTGATGCATACGCGTCAAAAGAGTTCATGATGAAAGAGACGCTCACGTCTCGCAAGACACAAACTTAACACTAAACTGTGATTATACATGAGATTAAGTAGGGATGTGCATGTATGTCATTTTTTTATTTAGATTAATCCATAGGTCTGAAAAACGAGTACTCTATAAACTGGAGGCGGGGCAATCAAAGGGGAGGGGCATACGCATCATTGTGAAAATGAAAATATTTGTATTAAAAACACTCAAATTAAACTTAATTTTGAAGAAACTGTGACAAGAAATATTAACACATACTAGATTCTTAATGAATTAAATGTTTTTATCAGAAACCTCTAACAGGAATAGCTGCATGTTGAAGTGAACTAAAGGGTTAATAAACACAAACTTAAGCATTTTCTATATAACGCACTCTACATAATATTAAGCCTCATATACAACATGTATTATACAACGTGCATCTATCTGCACAAAATGCTAAACTTAAACTAAGTTATGTACTGGAGAGAAAGTTTAACCCCAGTTGTGGATGTGCTAGCGCTTTTAAACACGTCCCGTCAAAGCACAAGCTTCATAACATTAAGCAGCTTTAAGTCTTTGCTATCATTTTAGCCATTATCTGTGTCATGACTCGTGTTGTATGCTGATGACCACCACCAGCTAAACCAGCATGGACTAGCATGCAACTATGCAAACCAGCACCAAAACACAACATATGCTGGTCTTGCAGGTATGCTGGTTTTTACCAGCAGGGATGCTTGTATGGCTCTCTGGTATCTCTTGACATTTGATGTTTAAATATGAGACAATAACCCATTGAACTTGTGACTGTGCTGTACACTTCGCAACTGACTGATTTTCGTTTGAACAAAAGTGAATCCGAAAATCACGGCATCCTTTTAAACCATAGTGCCTCAGTGTTGTGAGGTGTGTTCGGCTTCACAGCGTTGCACGGATCGGTGGGATTGCCGTGGCGTGGGTATGCGTAGGAAGCGGACTTATCTGTTTGTTTTTGAATCATGCATGGTACTGATGTCATATGCTGGTCAGCGCAGCTCAACACGATGTCAAACCCGCATTCACGTCTTTACTAACACAGGCGCTTGTAATGCTAACCAGACATTCAAATGCCGCCATAACCACAAAAATAAATAAATAGACCCACACAATCATTGTTTTCGTGATCGATCATCGATGCCACGTTCGAGTACTCGAGCAATCGAGTACTTGTGCCCATCCCTAAGATTAAACGAGTATCTAGCAAACGTGACCGTCTCTTTTACCATAAACTCTTACCAAGTGTCTGTAGCAGGCACGTATTTTGACATGACGCGTGATGTACATAGGTTCACATGAAGCATGGTACGCATATTTTGACATGACGATCCACATACGACAATGTTTTTCTATGAGTTTCGCATTCATGCCTCCTCAGAAAAGAATTCACAGACCGCCACTGATTGGCCGATGAATTTGAATGTTGAGGCGCAGTAATGCTTGTATTACAGATTACTAAAGTATTACTGATCTTACCTTCTGTAACACAAGTGTCTTCAGTTGAACATCACTCATATTGTCCACAGTGGACTTCAGCTGCACCCTCACAATCTGCCTCTTTATATTCACTGGGGTTCACACACAAACACAATATCAGTTACATTACTAATATTGAACATATCGTCATTAACTCTTTCCCCGCCATCATTTTTGGAAAAAGTTGCCAGCCAGCGCCAGAATTTTTCATGATTTTCACAAAAGTTCAAAGTCTTCCAGAAAATGTTCTTCTTTAAATATATAAACAAACAATATACGAAATGAAAGAACAGACCCTCTGCTTTCGAACAAAAAAATGTTGCATCCTACCTTCATTAGTTATCTTCTTATCACCTCTCAAATATGGGTAGTTTTCTTCAAAAACACCAAATTTTTAGTGGAGTACTTTTGATGGAGTAGGAACTCTGTGTATGTTTTGAGGATTGCTCTGAATCTGATCTCTTTCACATGAGGAGTTGCTTCCGGGTTGTATAAATTGCGGAAGAGGTAATAGCGGTATTGCAGATTGCAGGAAATACTACCAGCCATTGGCAGGGAAGCGGTTTCTCTTAACCCTCGTGTGGTGTTCATATTTCTGTTACTTAGACAATGTTTGTGGGTCTAGTGGACCCACTGCATTATTTGTATCTTAAAACAATGCAGTCATACAAATTTATGTATAATTGTTTACAGATGTTTACTTTAGCCTTATTGCAGTAAAATAAACAGAATATATGGTTAATATTTGTCATTTACCACTAGTAGAGGACTATTTATAGATTCAAGTGCTATTCGTTTTTGTGATAATATGAAATAAGAGAAGAAAATTCTATTCTCCCCCAGATATTGAGGAAAAACATGTTTATCTTAAATAAGTTTTTATCACTTTTTCATCTCAAATACGTTTTTCATCACTTTGATGTTTAATTCTTTGAACTAAGTTTGAAATTGTACACATATGTGTCAGTTTACACAGCACAATCCCCATCTGGAAAGATGCCGTATCAGAACATATCATCCACATTGAACACATAACCTGTTCATGCCAGCCTACACAACACATAAGAAGCAGATTTTTACTATGTAGCTGTGTTGCATATGCATTTCTTGCATTTTATAGACATATACTGTGTCGTCCTGTCCATCTTATGTCCACACACACTGCAGTAAAATGTGTTGCTATTGGCTACAACCTAAAATGATAAAAATGCTTGGATATAACTTTTACTTTCTCTATTTCTACTTCTCTATTTACTTTCTCTCTCTCCGCACTCATACGCACACACACACGTGCGCGCGCACACCATAGGTTTTGTGGTTAACGCATTGTTTTACAAATGGTAATCAATACACCAATTTACCATGATTACTACACTTTTACTATTATACAGCCATGGTTATTTTTTGTAAGGGAGATAATGGTAAAATGTAGAATGGTTCCTGTTAGACAGAAGGTAAAGTGTTTGGGACAGTGGGGGCAGACAAGTGTTCATGCTTGATATATAACATGTTGTATCCTTGCGCTGCTACAGCAAGTGCAGAAGGACAAAACTCTGACATGCATCCATCACATAATGTACAGACATATATAAAAACACACTCATGCACTCACAGGAGTCCCAGATAGAAGAAAAACAGAGTGAAGTTACATAGCACATTCATTTTTTACACTCTTATTAACCCCGGGTCCAGTGGACCCGAACACTACATATGTAATATAAATGTGTAGGGGGGGTGTACAGTGTACAGTCATTATAAAGCTGTTTATTTCTATGTTCTTTATAGAAAATGAGCCAAGGCCAATGAATCTGAGGTTGAAACAATAATTAATTGCATAATTTTTCTTTTAGTAAACATTAAAAACGGGTCCCACAGACCCGAACACCACACAAGGGTTAATTGACAAGTTAACTCATCAATACTATAATGTGAGTTAACTCGTCAATGGCGGAAAAGAGTTAAACAAAAGCGTTGAGATCAGACTTACCAGTATTGCAATAGAAGTAAAAAGTTGTAGAGCAAATCCAATCTTCAAAGTTTCCGTAATAATTTGTAGTAGCACAGTTTTCATTTGTTCCATTCAGAAACTGAACAGCCAGTTGGTTTGATGAAGAAAGATTGGACTGATCTGACCACTTCCATGAATCCCTGAATAATCCGATCCAAACCCCTCCATACACATACATCAGATTTCTTAACAGCTCATTTTCTGTTTCATTTCTAATGGTGACCAGGTCTATATATCGATCTCTGCAGTATTCCTGAGCCTCCTTCCACATCTTTGGCTGATTAATTAAGTGATATTCCACCGTGCTGTTCTGTACTGTAAAGATCAAAATTAAGACAAATTCATTTACTTCGTTTAAAGGGCACATGACATGTCTTATTTGAATATTGTATACTGTTGTCTGAGATCTACTTATGATGTTCGCGTGATTTTTACATAAAAAAATCAAACGCAATAAGTAATCGACTATTTTGTACCCTGGTTTAGAGACTGACTTGAGAAATGCTCGGTTTTGATGGGCGGGCCGCTTTGACGACTTGGAAGTCAAACTAGCTTTCAATACTAACTTAATCTCATGTGTAATCAGAGTTTACTGTTAAGTGAGTATTTTGTTAATGTGAGCGTCTATTTTATCATAAACGCTTTCCAGGCGTGTGCAACATAACACAACAAACACATATTTGGACTCACAAGCAACACACGACACTCCGAAAACACATTTGACTCTCGGAAGAGAAGTCACGGCCAGCCGCTGATAGTAGTTACTAAAGTGTTTTACTCACATAAGTTTGCTGCGCCCTTCTGGGTTGCCGTGATTTCCCCAAGTAAGATGTGATCCTGGATCAACGTTTTAATCAAAGATACCCCAACCTTCCCTTAACTCAAACCCTAACCATTTTAAACCCTCAAATTATTGTGAAATAATAGTTTGGGGAGTATTTCTTAAAAGAACCCAATAATTAAAAGAAATCACGTCGTATTTGTATTTGTCGACCGCATACGTCATAGAGGATTATTATTATTAATACAGAAAAGCAACCGTTACATTTTAAGGTAAGAATGAAACTATGATTGTATGTCTTATGTTTTTAACTGAATGGCGTATGCAGTCAACAAATACGACTTCCGGAAGACGCACCGAAATCCTGCCCAGGACGCGTCCGGGAAGAATGGCACGTATGGTCACCCTAACCATGAAGGATGGGTTAGTGCTTAGTTTATTTGGCCCAGATTGCTTCTCCAAATCACAACCTATAAGTATGATAAATAATTCTTGCTTTAAGGTTCTGTTGAGCGTGCTAAATATGTAGTTTTGTATGTTGTGTGCAATCAAGCTAACCGGCTAACTCTGCCTTAAGATAAGCGGCTATGTTTATAGTTCTGCTAATCTGCTATTGGCCAGCTATTGTCTACATACAGTATGTGTTGATTAATAAAGAATATCTGGCGTTCTTATTACTTGGAGTCACGATAAAAAATAGCAATACACTGGTTTACAAACTGCAGTGCTTTATCAGTACTCTCTGTCCGTTCGGCTAACGCATATAACATTATTGTTTGGGTGTTTACTACCAAGCTGTGGGCCCGGTTTGCTAACGTAAGTGTTAAGCAACTTTTTTCTTTTGAGGCTTTATTTATATAACAGTGTGTAACAGTATCATTATTATAAAGAATGAGTAAAATGAGAGCAGCCTACATGTGCGACCAGAGTAGTATTTCCATTACTATAACCAGAACCTTTTCATTAAAGAAACAAGCTCTACAATCAGATAAGTACAGGGACAGTATTTCATTACATTTGATTAGTTTTTGATTGCTTAAGTTTAACATGAATAAAACATGTGATTGTGACTTACCATCAAAACACAGAAAATATCTTATGTAAGTACAGTATCTATCAAGCCAATAACCTTCAGCTCTTAAAACAGCACACTCATCTCCTGTACCAACATTATTAGGACCTCCAGGACACCATTTTGTGAAATTGAGGCTCTCCTCCTGATAAGACCATCTCCAGCTGTTGATATCATTGTACAGTCCAATCCAGGCGGTTGATGTGAACGCACTTTCATTTGCTTTCTTTTGTAGATATGTCAGATCTTCTGCAGTTTGAATGGTGGCCAGGTCCATGTGATTGATTTTGCAGTAAGTTTGTGCATCTGTCCATGTCTTTAACTCTTTGATCAGAATGTACTCCCGATGTCTACAGAGAGCTACAGATAAGAGTCCTGATAATAGATCACAATACAGATAGTGTTATAAATAGAGTCGTTCAATTAAATTACACTTACAATTACAGGGCAGGCACATATTATGCCCATTTTTACAAGATGTGATGTAAGTCTGAGGTGTGTCCAGAATGTGTCTGTGAAGTTTCAGCTCAAAATACCCCACAGATGTCCAAAACACCCTTATTAGGGTGGGAGTAAAAACAAGCTGTTTTCGTTTGTGTACATTTTTATGAAAATTAGCTACAGCTCCTCATTCTCTTACCAAAAGTTACCTTACGCGCTTTCGGCTAAAATAGATTTGATTTCGCAGAGAAGCGCAGAGAAAGTAGTGGTCAGAGGGCAGAAACTATGGTAATATAGGACTGTCAGTCAGAGGCCGTGGGCGGGGCTTTAGCAGTGTGACATCACATTACTAGGTTTAATGGGGATTTAAAAAGAAGTAGTGGGTAGATTTTTTTCATTGTAGAGTGGTTGTGCTCACACACTGAGATTTTATATAATAGGTGCCCTTTAAGTTAAACTCACTCTGGATTGAGCATCGAATGCTTAACATAACAGTGTGAGGTGAAATCAGCACAGAGTTCAAGCGGCCATTTTGGCAACCGGCAGATGGCATCATTGACTTTCATTCAAAATCTAATTTTGTCATGATCTGTTTACAAGTTGCTGTTGGCTCGGCATGGCTCATTGAGATGTTTACCGTGTCTGTGCGGTTCGTGACTTGTGCCAGTGCTAGCATCGCTAATCATAGCTTACATCAACTTTTACTAGCAGTGATTTCTAATGGATTTCTCTAAAAAGCATGCCAAACTTTACCTGTTGAGTAGAACTTCATGTAGGAAGCCCAACCTGTGCTTTTAGCGCACGCCAGTGTGTGAAACATTCTCCCAAAAACACTCTGGTCTTGTTTCTTTCTTCAGAGGCCTTTCTCTTCTTGTCATACAATTCGTAAACACTTTTTCTCTTGCGACCCTCAGACATTTTGAAAAAATACGGTGAGAATGCGAGATTCAACGAATGCCTGAAACCGTAGCCCACCACACATATACACCTGAAAGTGCGCATGTGCAGAAAGCGAACCTAGGGACGAGCACGTACAACGGCCTTACGTAAACATGGGTCATTCTATGGAAATGTCAATTTTTCTGTCCCTAGCCTTTACAGAAATATTACACTTGAAACACCCCTTAGGGTTAAGATTTTTTTATATTTTAAAATGAAACAAAATGTTATTTGAACAATTACACCTTCTTGAGCCATCAATGTAGCAATATTTGATTTTTATTCATTAATTAGAATTCCAAGCACCACAGAAGTGCTCGTCCCCACAGTCATGTACAGAGGGAAAATGCTTTATTTTGAGATCAAAAACTGTGTTTTCTTTCCATTTAAATATATGATGTAAATTACATAAAAAGACAAAATGCTAAATAAATATTATAAAATATATAATGAAAGTAGTGGTCCCCTGGAGTTGTGTCACTGGTGTTACCGTTTAACAAAAAAGCTCTTATTTTGAAATCAAAATCACACTGATGACATCACTTGACTTCCTTCTTTCACCACTGTCTCTTTTCAGTTATCAGAAATCTTCTCATTTATCTCATGATTTCATATGAAGCTTTTAGTTTAAGTCACTGGTATGACCTTCCTTATTGTTTGGGAATTGCAAAAAAATAGAATCATAATGGATTAAATTACTTAATTTAGTGAGTATACAATGATTGACAACATGTGGTTTGATACTTTGCAGCAGAAATTTTGTAAAATGCAGTTTTCATGAAAATTGTCACTGGTGTCACCTTCCTTAACAGCAGTGAAGATCAGTAACACCAGTGACTGGTGATTTGTTGTGTCACTGGTTACTGTGTTTTTTTTCTTTCACATTAAATAAAATCTTTCACATGTGACATGATGATAATTTTAAATGCATTGAATTCTGCTATACTTAAGAATTAAGCTTTAAAGCTGAAAAAAAATTCATAAACACCTTTAATATTGCTAAAGAAGTAAGGTAACACCAGTGACAAAAAAGGTATATGCAGTCTTGAAGTACATGCACACAAAAAATTAAAAATCATTATGCTGTCATTTATGTGTACTTATAAAGTCAAAGAGTAATCTAATAATGTAGTTTAAATCTTAGAAAAAGAAATACATTTTAAGACATCTTCCCATACCAAAAGTGGACATTTCTGTAGAATGACCCACATATCATCAGAATGATTGACAACTGGGATGACCAATAGTCTTGATGATCCACCCAAAAAAGAAAAACTTCCGCTATACCTTTAACTTACAGATTAGGTTAGGCAATTTCAACTGTTTTTTATTAGCTTATGAACACGAGTTGAATTTGCTTCACTTAGGCCACATTTACCTTGCATGTTTGAAGTGACTCAATTCTGAGTTCTCTCTCAAGTGGCACAGATCTGATATGACCCATGAAGGTGTAAGCAGGAAAAAAGCGCAAAGTTTCCAAATATTCTCTGATCGGTTTCAGGCCTCATTCATATGTGGAAATGAATCTGATATGAATCGCATACATGCATTCACGTCCACAATGTAAGCGGACAGATAGGATATTTCCATGTCAAGACGTGTTGTGCATAATTAAAAATGCAATGCTGGCAAATGACATCAACTCAGTTGGACACCACCCGCGATCTTCTTAGCAGCGCAATGGAGGACGATGGCATCATGGAGTAATGTTGAAGTTTAATGTTACAGAAAACAAGGTCTATAATCTTGTATAATAATTTTGGCTGAGTCCATATCGCAACGTTTTACTTCATCTGTGGTTTAAGCTATTTCGGGTCAGTCTTGAATTGTGTTGACAAATGTTAAGTGTAAATGTTGATATTAGATACGAGTTGTTTTTAAAAGACGATGCAAGCGGGTCGTCAAAAAATCTTATATATTCAACAAATTGGAATTGGGCATCAAGAGTAAATCCAGCCTTAATCTAATAAACTAAAGTGTAAATGAACTTTTACATTTTAAAATGAATGACTAGCACAGCCAGTTTGATTAAACTTGAACACTTAAGGCAAGTAAGATTTTTGTTACAGTGAAGTGTATGTTATTTGAAATATCACCGCATGTAAAACAGTAAAAATGTGCGTCTAGTTTTCTGTTTTTACTTACCTGAGAAGGACAAGATATAAAGACACAACTGCTTCATCTTTTTTCAAGCTGTCAGTGGATGTAACTAGATAAGTATATAAAGTGCCTTGAGATTAGTAAGCAAATCTTTCTTTATAATCTATATTCTGGAAACTCATAAAGCTGTTATATACAGAAATCAATTGAAATGTTGGCATACCTTTAAAGTGAGTCGTCTGGTTGTTGAAATCTTCCTGTTTTTTGGTTTCTTTTAAAATGGGAACTTTCGAAGTCCTTTGCATGTTCTTATGCTGTAGCCCCACCCATATGTTTTAAAAGTTATAGCATATGTTCCTTATTCAATTATTTTGGTTATAATATATTCATAATATAACTCTTTCTTGTATTTGCTTTCAGAAAACAGACCTGTCTTACTGATCCCTGCAGTTAGACGTTATTTTAATAATATTCAGCAGATGCAAAATCATTGGAAGAAAAATCTTTATGCTAACTAATTAACTTTGAACTTTAAAGGGACAGTAAGTAGGGTTTTAAGTGTTTTATTAATCAAATTCAATGTCTTTATTCATAAATATGTCCTATTTGGTGTCAAATGACCTCTGCCAGTGATTGGACATTTCTTTGAAAGCTTAGAATTTCTTCTCTTTACTTACATTGAACGGGTAAGTCCAAGGAGGCTTCCATGTCGTTTCGCCGTATTGATAAACTATAATAGCAGAGAGGGACAAAAAGCACTAGCCTACCAATGCGTTTCCACAACGCGCTTTCATTCAGAACATGTGAAGCAGCTGAAACGGACAAGGAGATCAGTGATTACATAACGGCTACCGTAGCTGCAACACACATTTGAAAAGGCGAGGTGCTAGAGAGCACTGTTTGTTTGAATGCAAAATACAAAATACTACTTATTGTCCCTTTAAACATTGAACTCGACTGAAAATGTCCTTTGTCACTTTAGACATAAACGCAATTCGGATGATAATTGTTTCTCATGAGGATGTCTGTATGTCATGTAAATCTGCATGGCTCCTCAGCGATAAAACTCATGCATTCAGATGAAGACAAATTTGGATATGTTGGCGTTTATAATTGGAGAGCTCAGATGCAAATGCCGCTAAATGCATCCGGCATGATTTCTTTTTAATCAGACTCTTAATAGATTCTGCCTAAAAACTGTGTTTCTCAATGGACTGAGGGGGGAATTAAGTGGATTAGATGTGGAAGTATTTGATGAAGGTAATATGATAGTACGTGTCGAGAGCATTTGATTAATATCATTATCTCATTTTTAACGAAGGTGATTTTGCATCTGAGCTCTTCAAGTCTAAACACCATTAAATGCACTTCTTATGTAGTTAATCACATGATCATTCACATGAGCCTTAATTCTTGGTTTACATGTATATGGAATATGTATAATTAAATACATTTTAAAGTTTAGTACCTGTTGCTACACTAATGGGCCATTTTAAACGTTTTCATGATTTTCTTCTCTTTATTTATATCAGCTCACACTCGCTGTAGAAGAGCGATGATCAAAGTTTGTTCCCTTATATACTTTCATCATTTCAGTTATATAAGTGTCAATGTAGCCGCTTGGATCGATGCAGAATGCATCAGGTATAACAAACAGCAACATTGTTATATACGACGGGCCACTCGATCCACAACATTGACATCAGCAAACCCCTCGTCCACACGATGCCATACACGCTGTCTGCCATCTGCCCTGTACAGTGAAAACCCGGGATTCATCCGTGAAGAGATCACCTCTCCATAGTGTAAGATGCCATCGAATGTGAGCATTTGCTCACTCAAGTCGATTACAACAATGAACTGCAGTCAGGTTGAGAGCCCGATGAGGAAGATGAGCATGCAGATTCTCTGAGACGGTTTCTGACAGTTTGCGCAGAATTTCTTTGGTTATGCAAACCAATTGTGCAGCAGCTGACCAGGTGGCTGAGCTTAAGACAATCTAGGAGGTGAAGATGCTGGATGTGGAGGTCCTGGGCTGGTGTGGTTACACATACAGTACAACACCTTTGAAGACGGCGTATAATAGAGAAATAACATTTAATTCATGGGCAACAGCTCTTGTGGACATTTGCACGCTCCCTCAAAACTTGTGACATCTGTGGCATTTTGATAAACTGCACATTTTAAAGTGGCCTTTTATTGTGGCCAGCCTAAGGCACACCTGTGCAATAATCATGCTCTCTTGTCAGCATCTTTATATGCCACACCTGTGAGGTGGATGGATTATCGCAACAAAGGAGAAGTGCAAAATCACTAATGATGCAACTAAAAACAATGATTATAGTCAGAATGTAAAAATAAAGAATCTGAAGCACCCACTGGGGACGCTGTGATCCATGTCACCGCCACATTCGGACTATATTTACTCGTTCATTCTTCTGTGCATTTAGAGTACTTGAAAAACATTGATGTAGCGTTTAGCGGATTCTGCCAAAATAACGGTAATCCTGAATGTCCTGAGGTTTGGATTAAATTTAAAACAAATGACAAACTCACATATCCACCTTGAATTTTCTAGTTCATCCCAATGGTTTTTGTGTTTTGTACACTGAACTCATTGTATCATGTCTTTATGGATCTTGCTTTGTGCACTAGGGGACAGTCATGCTGAAATACTGTAGAAAAGGACCGTCGTCCCCAAACCTTCTCCACAAAGTTGGAAACAAAGCGTTTCCCAAAAGCTATTTTTGCCAAAGCCCATTATCAGTTATTGATAGTGCTCAGTGGCTTTATGGCCAAGTTGCTGTGGCATTTTCCAATAAAAAACACTTACATTTGACTCTGGAATATCCAGCAGGGATGTAATGTCACAAGCCGTCTTATTCCAAAGGTGGCATCTTATTACAGCACCATGCTTGAAGTAACTTAACTTTTTTATTTTGTTTCACAAATGTTTGTAAATGGGCACTGCATGACCAGGTGCTTGATTTTAAACAGCTGTGACATTAACCTCATTCACACAGCATTTTGGTCCCGAAAAATTTTTGTCAGAGAGTCTTCTGTGTGAACACAAACTCGTTCCATAAATGTTCTGGGATCACTCCTGTAAAGAGGACCTACAGTAGTAACACTGACGTAACATTCACGGAAAGCATTCTGTGTGAACAAGACGCAGAAACAATCCCGTAAGGGGCGTGGCATAGTGAGGATGCGCATGTCATTACAACCAGAAGTTATGGTTCAGCTGTTTGACACAAATCAACATTCAAATCACGGACGTGTCTATTTTCTGTAATCTCTGTGTGAAAAGGGCTTATGTGTGACATTTTATGAAACACCTTAAAGGGGAATTCCGCCTTGAAATGATCCTAGGGTTAATAACAAACGTGTACCGAGTTCGACCGTTCACTGGAGTTTGTTTTCATGTTAGTCTAACGTGACCAGTGTTATTGCTAAACGCAAATTAGCATGTTATGGTAGCCTTCGGGGCATCACTGCATTAAAAACGAAATCGCTATGTCTATACTACTAATAATGCTCAAAATAACCCCACACTTATATTACATATGAGGGTCTCTATATGTAAACCGAAGCATTGAGAACTTTGCAAGTGTACAGGCAGTTTATTAAAAAGGAACACTTACCGTTCACGTCTGGATCAAATATCCATGCGGGCGCCATCTTGGGAAAACTGAACTCTCGCGTGAAAGCACAACACCTGTTCCACAACAACGGGCAACAACGTTTCACGCGAGAGTTTAGTTTTCCCAAGATGGCGCCCGCATGGATATTTGATCCAGACGTGAACGGTAAGTGTTCCTTTTTAATAAACTGCCTGTACACTTGCAAAGTTCTCAATGCTTCGGTTTACATATAGAGACCCTCATTGTGCTACAGTGTAAGTGTTGGGTTATTTTGAGCATTATTAGTAGTATAGACATAGCGATTTCGTTTTTAATGCAGTGATGCCCCGAAGGCTACCATAACATGCTAATTTGCGTTTAGCAATAACACTGGTCACGTTAGACTAACATGAAAACAAACTCCAGTGAACGGTCGAACTCGGTACACGTTTGTTATTAACCCTAGGATCATTTCAAGGCGGAATTCCCCTTTAATTCAGTGACTTAGTGCTGTGTCTCAATGCTTTTGTCCATAAAGTGTATATCTGTTCAAACACACGCAATATCTATGAGAGCCATGAATTCAGAAGCACTTTTGTATAACGATGACTTTATAAAACCAATCTTTCTTTAAAAATTAGGACTTTATAAATAATGCAAACACTTTGTGCCATTACACCATTAATCGTGTTGATCCATGCATTTTTTTGTTTTTGTTGTTGTTGGATTATACTCAACAGATGCAAAATCATTGAAAGACAAATCTTAGGATTTACTTTATGCAAACCAATGACCTTGTGTGTCACTTCAGACGTAAATAAGTTCAATGCAAAACACACAAATTTCACTTCAGAAAACCAACACATGATGATCATACCGTTTACAGGCGAATCTAATTGTACTTCAGTTTAGATGTCTAGAGATCATATTGTACACTGGACTCAATGTGTAAATGTGTCTTAGCATATTTACAGCAGCAATACATACAGTAGAGAAGTACGGTATATTATTGTCTTCTAAGGTTCTTGCTTTCAGTGTAAGGCACATTTGCATAGATTTAACATTCATACGAGGTGTTTTAAGGAGCCATACAGCCCCAAGTAGAAGTGTTAGACAAATTCAAAGCTAGCTAGAAATGCCATTTTTTATTTATTACCATTATATTATTTGTATGCATTTAATTTCCCAATATTCACTGCATGTCTCCATGTGAATTGACAGTGGTCTGGATTAAACTGAACCAGTTATGAACATCAATCCACCTGTTACTGGACACACCCGAGTAGATGCTGTTCAAACCAACCTTTAACATCCACAGAACATTTCTGAGTTGAACAAAATCTTCTGTGTAATCTAAAAGGTTTCTACAGATTATGAAAAGAACAATAAAGAAGTGGTTCTTCTATGGCATTGATGTAAAGAAGCCTTGTAGATCCTTTATTTTTAGGAATGTTGACATGGAAAGATTCTTGCAGGACGGGTGTCCTTTATTTCCCTATGCTTGTAAAGCCCATTAGGTAAACGCAAAGGACATGGAAATCATAAGTGTTTACATTCAGCCAATCAGAGCAAGATGTCACACACTACTTCTTAACTTGAATAACAAACATTCTAGGAATAAGTCATTCAGATGTTACAGAGAATAGTTGTGATGATGTTTTTATATAGAGTAATAACCAATGAACACATCACTGTAATACTGTACATATGGGCCATTCTACCGAACTGGTGCAAGTTGACACTTTAAAACTTCTTGAAAAAAGTGTGTTTTTTCCTGCAAGCTTTGTAGTCATAAATATAGCAGAACATCTAAGGAACACTAATCTACTGATTGGACACTTTAGTTTTCTAGCATGTTTTTATTAGGGGTGGGGAAAAATCGATTCTTAGATGAATCGCGATTCAGACGTGGGCCGATTCTGAATCGATTCACAAATTTCAAGAATCGATCCTTAAATTTTAGTTTACAAAATAATAACGTGACGTTATCAGAACCAAAAGGCAGAACTCAACTGGGGGAGCGGTGATGCACACAGACAACTTAAGAGAGCGCGCCCTGAAAGAGCGCATAGCCGAGCTTACAAGAGCAGAAGAGAAAGAACACTTTAAATGCTTCTATGATTATACTGCATATATCTCTACACTGAATTTAGGGCTGTCACCATTACTTTTTGAGTACATGTCGAGTACTCCTTAAAATAGCGGAGATGCGGTTTAGTGAAACAAACTAGAAAATTACAACTATATCAGAAGCATCCAAATCAGCGCTACCCTGCCTCTCTCTCTCTCGTTTGCTCGCTCACACACACAGTGCGCCTGCATCTGCTCCTGCGTGAGGCAAGAATGCGCATCCTTGTGAATTTTGGAAGTTAAAGATGACTGAGCTGCAGTGGCCTGGCAAAACACAGTTGAGAAGGAAGGCGCAGCAACTCAAAAAGACCTGCGTGTTTCACAATGACTCTAAAAGACCATAATGACAATTTCGCGCGTGGAGCAGCAGTTAACTTATGTGTGATCTACCGGCATTGCCTTTGCGATCTACGTATTGGACACCCCTGTCCAAAAACATCCGCTGACTGTTTAGATATAACATGAATACTTCTGTAAACATATGCACATAGTTTGTTATTCAGTGGCTGGTTGCGCTGCATTATACAGTAATACTGCCAATCACTGTGTATTATGATGATGATTAGACGCTTAACGTTCGTGGAAGTTAATGCCGATTAACATATAGAATTAATATGTCACGTTTAATTACTATTTTACTGGTTTTAATGTCTTACATCAGAAACAGGACATATATGTATATAAGAATGACATTATTTATCCCTTAGTTGCATTAAAGTACAGTATATCACAGTTCAGAGACTACTAGCAAAAGCGCAAACATAAACCTGGCTTTGAGAGCAAATGTGATGTAATGACATCACAGATATGCAAATTAGTACGTCAAGAATCGATTCTGAATCGAATCGGGACCCTAAGAATCGATTCTGAATCAATTCATGAGGGTCCAATCGATTCCAACCCCTAGTTTTTATACAGTTTCGTAATGTTTTCTCTCTCCCAAAATGTGTCACTACCAAAAACACAACAACATTTGATATAAAAATTTGGTTTTTAATAGTCTATTCTGATTTTCTTTACATTAACCTTCTAAATATATTTTTTTTACATTTTTTTAAAGCCGGTTTCATGGTTATATTGATTAGAAATATAATTTTAACAAAACTATAAGAGTGGTTCATCAAATTAAATTCGGTAGGGACGATCATATTGGATTGTCCATATTTTGTGTAAAAAAGTAATTAGTTAGTCAAAAATGGTCGGCATTATGCAGTCAAAACATACAGCACAAAGAATATCTAACGCAACACCACATCTTTGCACTGACATTACACTGAAGAGATGGCGGATAGTTCAGACCTTAAAGGGATGCAAGATGCTGTACTGATTTTCACATCTCTTGAGAAAAAGATGACATAATGTATGTCCATATAAAACTTCAGGCCCACAGTATAAACTACAGAATTTGGTGTGTGTGCACCCATGTCCATCTGTAATGTTGGTGTACACATGTGCGCCTGTTTTTCCATTACACATTCTAACTTCTCTAAACCTCCTTAACTGATTCTCTTGTTGCTGAGTTTGACTTTTTTGAGTTTGAAGTAAATGTCACAAGCCAGGGGCTGGCTACTAGTGATTAAGCCACGCCCCTTCTAAACTTCCACCTCGAGGAGGTCCCCAAAACCAACCCAATGACCAGACAACAACGAGTACGAGTAAGTATAAAATATCCTTTATTTATTTAAATAGTTAAAATATAGGGGAACTTGGGAAAGGGGGAATTAAAACTACATTCAGAATCCGCCCTCCAGGGGGGCCACGGCCAAATGAATGACTGAGGGTGGGGGGTTGTACGTGGGGGAACTGGCTCCTGCCTCGGGTTCCCTCTACCCGTGGCGCGCTCCTCTTCCTTCCTGGAGGCAGAATAAAACACAATGAGTGCTGGTATAGGTCTTTTTCTGTCAGTGTACCTTGACTTAGCGCACGGCGGTGCACCGCCTACTTCTCACAGATCCTTGCTCGTTGACTCACTCGCCTTCCTTATTCTCTCTCTCTTCGTAGACTCCAACTGGGACACAAGGACACAGTGAATCGACTTCAAGACGTTCGCTCACCTCTGCGCTGGTTACAGCTTCTAGGTAGGTATGGTTCTCTCCACAGCTCAATATCTCAGTGTTCACGTTGGCTCTCTTTCTCTCCACAGACGGCTGCTGGGATACAGGGACACAGTGAATCGTTCTCAAGACGTTCGCTCACCTCTGCGCTGGTTACAGCTTCTAGGTAGGTATGGCTCTCTCCACAGCTCAATATCTCAGTGTTCACGTTGGCTCTCTTTCTCTCCACAGACGGCTGCTGGGATACGGGGACACAGTGAATCGTTCTCAAGACGTTCGCTCACCTCTGCGCTGGTTACAGCTTCTAGGTAGGTATGGCTCTCTCCACAGCTCAATATCTCAGTGTTCACGTTGGCTCTCTTTCTCTCCACAGACGGCTGCTGGGATACAGGGACACAGTGAATCGTTCTCAAGACGTTCGCTCACCTCTGCGCTGGTTACAGCTTCTAGGTAGGTATGGCTCTCTCCACAGCTCAATATCTCAGTGTTCACGTTGGCTCTCTTTCTCTCCACAGACGGCTGCTGGGATACAGGGACACAGTGAATCGTTCTCAAGACGTTCGCTCACCTCTGCGCTGGTTACAGCTTCTAGGTAGGTATGGCTCTCTCCACAGCTCAATATCTCAGTGTTCACGTTGGCTCTCTTTCTCTCCACAGACGGCTGCTGGGATACAGGGACACAGTGAATCGTTCTCAAGACGTTCGCTCACCTCTGCGCTGGTTACAGCTTCTAGGTAGGTATGGCTCTCTCCACAGCTCAATATCTCAGTGTTCACGTTGGCTCTCTTTCTCTCCACAGACGGCTGCTGGGATACAGGGACACAGTGAATCGTTCTCAAGACGTTCGCTCACCTCTGCGCTGGTTACAGCTTCTAGGTAGGTATGGCTCTCTCCACAGCTCAATATCTCAGTGTTCACGTTGGCTCTCTTTCTCTCCACAGACGGCTGCTGGGATACAGGGACACAGTGAATCGTTCTCAAGACGTTCGCTCACCTCTGCGCTGGTTACAGCTTCTAGGTAGGTATGGCTCTCTCCACAGCTCAATATCTCAGTGTTCACGTTGGCTCTCTTTCTCTCCACAGACGGCTGCTGGGATACAGGGACACAGTGAATCGTTCTCAAGACGTTCGCTCACCTCTGCGCTGGTTACAGCTTCTAGGTAGGTATGGCTCTCTCCACAGCTCAATATCTCAGTGTTCACGTTGGCTCTCTTTCTCTCCACAGACGGCTGCTGGGATACAGGGACACAGTGAATCGTTCTCAAGACGTTCGCTCACCTCTGCGCTGGTTACAGCTTCTAGGTAGGTATGGCTCTCTCCACAGTTCAATATCTCAGTGTTCACGTTGGCTCTCTTTCTCTCCACAGACGGCTGCTGGGATACAGGGACACAGTGAATCGTTCTCAAGACGTTCGCTCACCTCTGCGCTGGTTACAGCTTCTAGGTAGGTATGGCTCTCTCTCCAGCTCAATATCTCAGTGTTCACGTTGGCTCACGACTCACTCACTTTCCTGTCAATCAGCAGACATAACAGGTTATATGGAAACTTACAGGGTGGCGAGCTTACGCTGGCTGGTTCTGCAATGCGGCGATTTAGCAATGATTTGTAATGGGACGCCGGGGGCCAAGACCCTCTCGGCGAACTCGTTGATTGACAGAGGGGCGAGAAAGCCACGCCGGCACACCGGGTCGAGCGCTACCCTTTCCTCGAGACCCGTTGGTCAATCGAAAACTGGACCAGGGGGGCCCTTTCGTCGAGACCTCGGGCCAGCGGATCTCTTTCGCCTCTACTCTGTGATGATGAAAAGGACACAAGTAAGGTAACAATAGTAGGTGTAATACTCACACACACTGCCACTCGCACAGTTCTTCGCCGCCACTCTGTAATTCTGTGAAACTGAAAACAAACTACAGCATTATTGTACAGGTATTCTCTAGCGCCGTTCTTTCCTCTTCGTCGTCCCGGGACGAGTGACTGAAGGCGGGGTTACGTCAAACAAGACACAGCACTCACACTGCAATACACGGCATTACACAGCACCACTTCAAGTGAAAATTTCCAAAGACTCACCCACCACGCTCAGTGCACACAATAGACACCCGTCCTCTTCCACTTCGCTCTGGGCAAGAATAGGGAGATGGCAGACGGCCTAGCGTTTGTTTGTTGTTGTCGCTGTAGCTGCTTTCACACGAGACCTTCGGCTCACCCACCACGCTGGTACAGGGGTAGGGCCACTCAATCTCTCTTAAAAACACTCAAACGATGTAAATATGTACAAACACCTACTTCAAGGGATTTGGTTACTCACAATCTCTGTCTTTCCTCGTCCTAGGTTGTCTTCACGCTATAATAACTCCAGGTAACTAGACAGGGCGCTTTCCAGCCACCAACACCACTTTTCCACAGATGTATACTCACAACGGTAAGTTTTTCCTCTTCTTCCGTTTCTCTCATCCAATGTCAGTGTCCGTCTAGCACTTCACCTATAAGGTCTTCGATACCCTCATGTACATCGATCTATGATCCAAACATGGAGAGAGAGAGCAATACAACGATCCAAATATAGCGTATCCGGCGAGCCCAACTCGGCGCTACAATACACACCAACACAACAGTGGATAACATCAGCCAGGACTGTGGTTTAACCTTTAAATACTCCCCTGGGTGTTGTTCTCCTCCAATCACCCGGCGCTCCTCTTAATAGCTCCCAGCTGTGTGTAATTCGGCTGATTACAGCGTTCGCGACGCCACCAGATGTCCGGTGTTTTCTCTTACCGGTCCGGGCGGAAACATCCGGGCGGAACCAAAACTTCCCAATTTTTGGTTCCGCCTAAAAGATCGTCACTCCTGTGACATAAACTTAATTTTTGATTTGAGGTAGGTTGAATAAATTTTCATATAAAAGAACTAGTGATAGACCGAAATATTGGCCGATTTTTATGAGTTTTAAGTGTATCGGCATTGGCCGATATGTGGCTGCTGTGTTCACCGAGTTTTTCTGGCATTATTTACAGACAGAGTTCTGGAAGCCAAAAGCGAATGCAGGTCATGTGACTAAAAACAAACAACCTTTCCTTGACAACATTGAAAGCTCGGCCTAACAGCTGATCATAGCTGCACAAAGCGGGTTTTTATTTCTATATAAATCTTTTATTTATATATATTTGTAGTAGTAAAGTGCTAGAAATCATTTTTCATTGTGGAGAGTGCAGTTCATGGTTCCATAGAACCCTCACCAGTTTTTAATATTTGTTAAATATAGTTTTTTTAAGTTCAATAAATGTTACTTTTTCAAATTGAGACTTGTAACATTTGGCATCATCATCGTGTCATTTTTATAATGTAAACTGAGTGAGCAAAAGCAGTATCGGCTCCAAGTATCGTCTTAAAGGATAATTCCGGTATTTAACACTTTGAGTCTCATTTCTGGTTTGTTTTGGATGAACTACAATGATGGACACAGAAATTTTGACAATTGGTCGTGTCTTGACTTTTTGACTCATTTAGAAGCGTCTCTTGACTGCTTCAGAATGGAAGTCAATGACCATATACCAGATACCTCACAACCGCGTATATACTTCCGCTCTACATTTGAGTCTGAAGCGTCAGCACACTCCCGACCACTTGATGGCGACAAACACTTTGCCATACAAGTACGCTCGGTCACAATCGAGCTCAACTTCAAACCTAAAGCTGGTCACTGAGCCATCAAATATGGGAAAAATTTCTTCTAAGAGAAACCGAGCGAAAAAACTACAACCACAAGTAAACAGACCCTTTTCTGTTTCACGGCGGCGGAGTGATATATCAGCGAGCAATGAGTCTTCCAAGAGAAGTCAATGGAATTTTACAAAATGCCAAATAAAACACGACAGAAACTGTATTTCGCTACACTACTTGTTTTTAATCATCAACGAACACCACGCACCACTCGGTGATAGGGATGGCGAAAACGAAAAAATTTCTTGACCGGCCACCGAGCCTCATTAGCCGGTTGAAACCGGTTAACCGATAGTTTAAAATATGCTATGCTATTTAAAATAACAGCCATTTCTAGGTATGTGACAAAATGACGTAATACGCACGAGCGCTTTGTTCCCACGGCTGTGTTCCCAGCAGGTATTCAGCGCCAGACACGTTGGTGACTTAGGAAATCTGTGATATCTTTGCTTTGTGAATACCTCTAAAGCCCATATACTAGTGACATAAATTACTTCCTCACGTTGATTCTCACGTTCGAATTTCCAAGACAGCTGTCGTAAGAAGAAAGTTATAAGCGAAGCAAAATTTCTTTCGTGTTTGGCAATGAAATCCTCTATGAAGGCGAGTATTTTTTTGTTTCAAACCAAATACTTTTGATAGAATATACATTTAACTGGAATTAGGTGAAGTTTGGGATTGATTGTAACATTCGCATGTGCTTTTTTAAGATCCGCAAGTGACGTTGTTGTCAAAAGCAGAATCGCCCATTCAATCATATTGGCTTCCAAAACTTCTCAGTTTTCATCAATCCGTGCAGTATTTTTCAAAGTAATTATACAGAACGAAGGATTAGACTCTCTAGATTACATTATTGGCATAATTTTGTCAAACATATAAATAAATACATGCATGCAACATGCATGCATTTATTGAATTATTATTAATGATAAATAACATAATCATCAATTAATGTATTAATAATATCTGACCATTTAAATTGCTCGCCAGCATTATTAGTTAATTAAGAAATATTAAAGAAACAATGAAATGTTTCTTTAATATATAAAAAATACAGCAATTTTATTTGAGAGGGCTTTGATTTCATATGGAAAGATATGCGTGGATTGATGCTCTGGGTTTCATTAATTAGTGGTTAATCAAAAATAATAACATTTTTATATATCTTTTAAAAAGATGTCATCTTAATCTTGTTGGGCTTTTAATTACCTACAATGTGGTGTTTGAATTATGCAAATAGACCAAGAAATGAGGAAGTTATGATATTTTAAAGTGTTTGGTCAAGCGGAAGAGGTCACAGTTTTTCATAGTTTTATAGTTTTAATTGGGTACAAAAATGCCCCCTAATTTTCGAGATAAAAAATTCCATAACTTTCTTAATAATTATCCGATTTTAATAATTTAAAAACCATGTTAAAGTTCTTTTTATTATCTATCATATGGTTATAATTATATATGAATTTTCTAGTATTTATATTTTTTTGTCACATACCTACCATTTCGAGCCGCGCCGGCAATTTCGCAACTTGCATCTCTCTGCGCTCTGCCTCCGGCTCACACACACACAGAGACCTCACAACACTTTTTAAATCCCCTACAGCGCGAAACATAAGTCCCGCAAACACGGCGCCGTGTTTAGTTTCGAAATAGTTTAGGTACTAGGTGATCGCGTTGAACTTGAAAATAAAGGCGTTTGTGAAGCTCATTTGAAAATTGCCGCGGCTCATTTAAGAAAATGACAGCTCAGAAGAGACTGCGCTTTAGTTTGGGCGTAGTAATAATAAAGACATAGGATGATCATCATCACCTTTTCTGTTACCACTGAAATACAGATGTAATGTATTTCCAAATTTAAACCCATCTTATGCGGAATGTTGCCTAATAGACTACAACACGATAAAACCAATGGATTAAACGGGCACCTTCAGAATGTGTAAAAGACGCACCGGCCAAAGCAGGTCTCGCACTGTGTTTGTTCTAGAACAAATGCAGCAAAGATATTTAATGCTTGTATGAGGCATATAGGCCTACGCTGAGTTTTATTTATTTATGATGAGGTGCGTTCTAATTAACAATGCAATGCAAGTGAACGCGCCGTGCCGGCGCCTTCATGCACGGACCGGTAATTATATACTCGGCTATATTTGCTTTTTATTTAATAAATACATGCATTTGGTTGATTAAACATTTATTAAAATTAAGATACAATTTATACAAAACGAAATTCACTTTAAAGAAATGCTTTCTACAAAGCAAAACTTAATAAAGTGGTAAAAATCATGGCTGAGGATTTACAGAAACAAAACTTACTCTGCACTTTACTGTTAGCCTAAAATACATAAATGTTAATAATTTGGAACACAACCAGGAGAGACTTTAAATTTAATTATTTTATTGCTGTATTTTATTTACTATTCGAATAAAGGAATTTATCAAAAAATAGCCTGTAGCATTTACTTTTCGCAAACCTTGTGAGCATGCGAAACCAAACGCAGTGACCTCGCGCCAAATGTTTTTTTATTGGTTTATACAAACAGACCAGTTATGAAAAACTGAGTGTGAGGGATTTGTTCACTTCACACAAAATGATCTTGGAAAGAAAGAGATCAGATGACTAACTGTAGTAGGGTTTAGTCCACTGTCTATAATAGCCTAATTTACAGATCCCTTTTTTTAACCGACAACCGACAACTTTGACCGGTTAACGTTGATACGGTCAACCATCGGTCAAACGGTCATCGGTTAACATCCCTACTCGGTGAGTAGCACAGTTTTGAAAAAGAACGTTAAGTGTTGTTTTAATGACATGTTTGTGCATGGTCATTGACTTCCATTCTGACGCAGTCAAGAGACGCTTCTAAACGAGTCAAAAACTCAAGACACGACCTATTGTCAAAATTTCAGTGTCCATCACTGTAGTTCATCCAAAACAAACCAGAAATTAGACTCAAAGTGTTAAATACCGGATTTGTCCTTTAAGAAAATCGACAGCCTATATCGGTCATCGGCTAAGGCTGATGAAACAAAAATCGGTATCGGTATCGGCACAAAAAAAATCCATATGGGTCGATCCCTAAAAAGAACTATACACACAGAACTGTCTTATCTTCCTGTGTTTGTCCTGTTTTTTCCTCCATTCTTTTCTGACATTTCTTTGCTCCCTGTCAGATAATTATTTGATACTTTTCAGCATCCCTTCTTCCCTGTGTTTCTGATTTCGTTCTCTTTCCTTTTTTAAGTATTCTTGGTACCTCTCTGGGTCCTCCCTCAATCTTTGTCTGTATTTTCTCAGTCTGTCTGCTCTACTTTCATCTTTCCGTATATGTATGTTGGCGATTCCCCTCTCTCTGTGGCTATCTCTACAAATTAATCAAAGATATTTACATTTACATTATTAGTGTGAGCCTGCCCTGTCTACATTTAACAATGACATGTTTTTTTTGCCTCTCAGGGGTGAATTTGTGTGGCATTGGGTCTGGGGCTTTTGCTTCCTTGTTGTCCCCCGTAATCTCTCCTCCGGGGTTTCCAGCCTCAGTCTCGTCTCGCTTTTCATGCCTTAACCCATTATTATTATTATTATTATCATCACTATTATTTCAGGCACTACACTTTAAATAATCAGACATAGGCGCATTCAAACAAAGGATAAAATAGGGCAAGTGTCACGTGTATGTTGACAAGGCCTTTGCTTTGGCCTGGCTCTGCACTACACATCACACTTTTTTAATGCATCAAACACTAGCAGATCCATGACATATTCATACATTATCAACTGTTAAATATAAAAATATAACACATGGTAAGTGTGTCGTGTGTGTTGACCCGACAACTACCCAGGTCTGGTTCTCTACTGCACGTCCACTTTTTTAATGCAATACACACTAGATGTTCTTGTTTGACACCATTCAAAAAGCAATATATTAGGGTTGGCGTGAGAAGCGGTGGTCTGGGGCAGGAATTATCCTGCAGGGTCATGGGGTGCCCCATCTGTCCCCCCCCAAAAAAAACTCCCTTACAACCTTACAACATGTACATACACAATGAATACAATATAAAACTATTCTCCTACTACAATACAACTACTCATGGTCATCTCTCTCATCCTACACCCCCCCCCTTTGTTTTTCCTTTCAACCTCATGAATTTGCTTTAATCTTATTATTGAATTGAATTATCCATTGTTAAACCTGTATGCAACTTTCATGCAAATATACAGCAGCTATTTGTTTGAATTTGTATAGGCAGCGAATATGTTTGTTTGTTTGTTTTTGTTTTGTTTTGTTTTGTTTTACCCTTTGTTATTCAGCACATCTAAATAGAGTCACTTTCTGTGTTTGCATTATAAAATAATAAATAAATAAAAATTATTAAATCGACAAAAAATAAGGTATGAAATTACATACATCTTTCTTTAGAAATCAATACTTAAGAACCGTAGTATAATACGCACTTTAAGTTGCTTTGTATAAAAGTGTCTGCCATATGTGCAAATGTAATACAGTTCTCTGGACTTATTTACGTTGCACCTATTCAGAATCAGGTTGCCAAATACTCAAAGATTATTTTTACAAAATATGACACTTACATTTATGCATTTGGCAGGCAGTTTAATGGAACAGCAGATTTAGGCTATACACATTGTATCAGTATGTGTGTCCCCTGGGATTTAAACTTATGACCTTTGTGCTGCTATGTAACAACAGATAAAAAAGTGCTACATGGCAAAAAAACAATGACATGTCAATTTACAATGATACTGATAAGTTCTATCTGTTATATCAATTATATAAAGCAATCAGTCAAAGTCCCGCTAAATTAGCGCAGAAAGTTTTCCTAGAGACCAGAGAATCATATAGCCTTCATTTATCTCAATAATGAGTCAAGCTACTACTGTATTTAATCTGGCCTAGTTCATTTTATCTTAGTTTGTCGTCCTAGTCAAATCACGTACAACATTACAGAAATATGACTGCCAAATTATTTGTACTAAAAAGGATTTATGTGCACTTGAAAGTTTCTATTTATTTATTAAAATAAAGAAAAAAGTGTCTTTTTGTCACTATCGAAACAATCACATCACAACCGAAACGTAAACAAATGTTTCGGTTGTGACTGTTTCGGTAGTGACGATTTAAGCTAACTTTGATCCTACTGCTAAGATGCTAATCAGTACGTAGTTAGCTAGCACAGTTCTCGACATTGAAACATGAGTAAAACCTAAATGACCAGTAGAAAAAAATCAAAAAAACTTAATTAATCATTGAAAATGTGTGATCTGTAGTGACATTCATAAATGTCACACACTGATTTGCAAACTTTTGATCACATTTACTTCAAAACCATGGGACTGATCTAATCACCATGTCACCACAAGGGAGAGAGGCACAGACAAAGGCTGAATCCGAAATCGCTACTGTGTGGGTACTGAATTTCACTGGGTACCTACTTAACGTGCGCTAAGGCAGTACGTACGTTCACGTTAAGTATGGACAGCATTCGCCATGTTGACATTATCATGTGACATATGACGTAGTAGACTTGTTCGAGCTCATGCGGAACCACAAGAACCGACAGGAGATTTACATCACAATACCGCGAGAGCGACTCGAAATCAGACTTCTCCGTGTGATTTCTGGAATCGCTCTCACGGTACTTTGATGTCATCCACCTGTTGGTTCTTACAGCGGTGCATAAACTCGAACAAACCTAATAACAGACATGAAAACGTATGCGTGTGTATGAGGGACAGGTGCACTAACACCTGATTGCATCAGTAACTTGATCTGTAACAGTGTTACAGATATATTACACATTATTTTGTAGTGGACAAAATAAGTAAAACAAGTAGATTGTAATTTTTTATTATGAGAATTTTTTAAGATGTAAACTAAGTCTTAATCTAGGTCCGAGCAAAAGTGTGCCGTTTTGGGTGTGTCATTTAAAATTCAAATGAGCGGCTGAAGTGCAAACACTGATCACAATGATGGTGGTTTGTTGTAATTGAAACTCAATTGTGCTGTCAAGTCCTTCTTTTCTCTCTCTTCTCTCTGAACTAAATGGCAGTGCTGTGGTTGGATAGTGCAGATAAAGGGGGCGGTATTACCTTATTCTGACATCACAATAAGAGCCAAATTACAATGACCTATTTTTTCACATGCTTGCAGAGAATGGTTTACCAAAACTAAGTTACTGGGTTGATCTTTTTCACATTTTCTAGGTTGATAGAAGCACTGGGGACACAATTATAGCAGTTAAACATGGAAAAAGTCAGATTTTCATAATATGTCCCCTTTAATATCTAATTGTCAGATGACAGCTGTGCTTGAATACAAACTAGACAATGCAGGCAATATGATTATATACATTTTAGTGAAGCAATCTCTTGTATTTACTTAAAACAACAGGAAACATGAATAAAAATGAATGAATAAAACCATCACAATAAATGAAAACGTATAGAAGTGAATCCCATATGAAACAAAACTTTATTCAAATGTATTTTTCTAACAAACCATCACATATTTACTGTCAGCTCAACACAGCTGTGACAATTTTACAGCTTTATTTTCATGAATCAGCTGAGCACTTTAATTGTGGTATATCCTGGGGTCTGTCAGGGTGCTGAGGAGTCCTGTGTAACGTATCGAAATCACCCGATTGGCTGGTCTCCGGTCGATTGCTTTGCTTTCCCGTGGCATCATGGGAAAGCTGGGATAGAAGTGTCCATCCGATGCACGCTTCAGAATCTGGGCGGACTCAGTAGGGCATCCGGGGATTTCTCGCCTACTGATTTTATGGATACTGAGGATTCAGACGTACTACTCTGTTCAAGTGCTGTTTCCCCTACTACATTTTCAGTAAGTAGGCGGTTTCGGACAGGCCCGGATTAAGAATTCGGAGGCCCCTGGGCACAATGTCTTGTAGGCCCCCCCACACACAATCAAATTGAATATATATATTATATGGTTCTTTTTGTTAGAAACACCTTTACTTTTACAGGATTTACACTGACACATTACAGCCGGTGATCACTACCTGTAGGACAATATCAATACATGTAGATATTTTTGTTTCAAGCAGGGACCTGCACAGAGACCTGCACAGGGGGCAGATGCTCAAGTGAAAAAAGGGCACTTCTCTTAGGCCTAATTCTTTTTTTAACAAAAGATTAAATATATTGACACAACTTTCTTACCAGTTTATTTTAATTCCTTCACACACACCCAACTGTTTCATACTCTACTTATTACTGCGCCAAGGAGAGGGTAGACAGTTTCACTAATAATGTGTTTGTTTATTTTGCACGTGGTAGTAAATCTTTTTAATTCTTTTGGTGTTAAAATAACACATCTTTACACTAAACTAAAAAAGGAGGGTTGCTGCTATATTGTTCATTTCACAGGAAAAATGCAGCAAAAATAGTGGGAAAAACAATACAAATAGATTGACAAAATAAAAAAATAACTGAAACTGTTACAAAAAGTATTGAACTTTAAACTAAAATCTGTTACTACTGGCTTATCTACACTTTGGAAAACGTAATATGAGTCATGTTAGCAAGACAAAAATTGTCTTTTGGATAATTAGCTGAAAAACTGAGGTACTGCAGTTAAGTCATTTGATCTCCACTGACCTCCCCACAAGTCAAGAAAAACACAGCTGGAATACGACCTGTGTGAAGAGCTCATACCTGTCTGTCTGTTGGCGATGTTTGCACTGTTGCGCACAGATGCAGAAGATGAAATACGTGTGTTGCGCATAGTCGCAAATACGACAAACTTTCCGCATCTGTCTTTGTCTCACGCGCGCGTTTCCGCGCAGCTTCCAAAGCAATACTCAACCGCGGACAAGCACGGACAAGCGCGGACGGCTCCGTTCGACACATACGCAGTACAAATGATTTCTTATACAAATGATTACTTTACCAGGCTGTCAGAGCGGCACTGATTCGCGTCATTTACAGGACATTCACAAATTCAGGATAGATGAAGAAAAGTAATGGACTGTCTGATAAATCAACTGTGCACTGCTGCTTTTCTCACTCATTCTGAACTTAAACTATGAAGACTACTGCCACCCACAGTCCGCTCGATTTAGCGCGGGGTTATTTGCGCTTAAATAATTAATCAAAATAATTAAGAATTAGATTTTACATTTTATTTTCTCCCGTCGCTTGGGCCCGAACTGCACGTGGGCCCCTGGGCACGTGCCCATAATGCCCATTGGATAATCCGGCCCTGGTTTCGGACGATACTTAAGTACACGTGCCTCTGAATCTCGCGAGAAATAGTCCAAAATCCCGCTAATTCTCGCCTACCCTTTTACGTATACTGAGGTTTTGGACATACTATTCGTTCGCCTACTGCTTTTTGCCTACTATATAGTACGGCAGTATGCGGTTTCGGATTCAGCCAATGTTTCTGGTTCAGAATGGAGGGGAGTGGCTTAAAGCAGTATTATATTATTGACCAAACTATGCAATGTTTCGGTAGTGACGTGAAAATGCGGGACAGTGTGTTTTTTACATGATTATTCATAATTTTTACTGAAAATATCCAACAAATATATGTTTCGTTTTAGTTAACAAAAGTATTCAAAATGATACTTCTTAAAACAATGATAAAAAATTATTTAAAAATTATTTCATTTTTTTCTATTGTGAAATTCAGACCTTGGGGTTTGGGACAACCACCTCTCAATTGAAATGATGATATTTTATATATAAAGCCTACAGCTACGTCAAATATTACTTTGGGTTTTGATTGCTATTTGCTTATATTTTTTTATTATCAAACATTTTCCTACATTAATGCTTTTTAAATTAGTTTTTTGGTTCCGGGACAGCAATTTGCACAAATTCAGTAGAATGGCCCATATATCACTGTACCTGCTGTGTGTCATGATGCTTGAGCTAAACTCTCCAGCTGCCTCCCTGTATTTCTTCAAATGATTGGATCAAATTAAAAGATTGAATCATTTTGTTATGGCTGTACAAAATCTTGTTACTAAGAAAATTGACTCGTACAAATTAGATTGAAAAACATTATTTGATAAAATAGGATTTTTGAATTCAATGTTAATAATAATAATAACAATAATAATAACTTTATTTTTATATAGCGCCTTTAAAGTAGCTTCTCAAGGCGCTTTACATAACAGAAAATAAGAAAACAACGCACACAAAATGAGACAAGTAATGCATACATACATGTAAGAGTAACACAAGTAAATGCATACGTACATGTAAAAATGAGACAAGTAATGCATACATACATGTAAGAACACACAACAAATAAAAGGGTCATAAAAAGGCTATCCTAAAAAAGTGAGTCTTTAAAAGAGATTTAAAACTACTAAAGTTCTGTGCGTCTCTGATGTGAGGAGTGAGTGCATTCCAGAGTCTAGGTGCGTACGACGAAAAAGCCCTATCCCCTACTGAGCGCAGCCGTGACTGTGGGACTACTAATAGTCGTGCCTGTGAGGAGCGCAAGTGACGCGTGGGTGTGTAAAAAGTTAAAAGTGCTGACAGATACCGGGGGGCAAGACCATGCAGTGCCTTGTATGCAAGCATGAGGACTTTAAAATCAACTCGGAACCTGACCGGAAGCCAGTGCAGGGACTTGAGAATTGGTGTAATGTGCTCATTTTGCCTGACTCCAGTCAGGATCCTAGCAGCTGAATTTTGCACATATTGTAGTTTATTCAGTGTGGTTTTAGGAACTCCAATCAGAAGTGCATTGCAACAGTCAATGCGAGAGAACACAAAAGTGTTAATAAGCCTTTCAGTCACCGAGCGGGACAGCATAGGACGAAGTCTAGCGATATTTCTGAGATGAAAAAATGAGTTCTTAACGGTGTAACGAACGTGGGGGTCAAAAGACAAACCAGAATCAAAGATTACTCCTAGGTTTTTTTATTTGGTTTGTGCTTCCAGAACAGAGCCATCTATGTTAAGAGATAGTGAGCCAGCTTTGCGAAGCTGGTGAGGGGTGCCAAGAAGCAAGACCTCCGTCTTATCACTATTGAGGCACAAAAAGTTTTGAGACATCCATGATTTTATCTCAGCAATACAGTGAGTCAAACGAGAAAGGTCCAGATTATGATTAGTCTTAGAGTGAATATAAATCTGAGTGTCGTCCGCATAAAAGTGATAATTTAGCCCAAGTGATCTTAAAAGCAATCCAAGTGGAAATATGTAAATGCTAAAAAGTAAGGGGCCTAAGATGGAACCTTGAGGAACACCCGTACAGACATAACCAGTGACGGACCGGAATCCACTCATAGATACAAACTGTTGACGATCAGAAAGATATGATCTAAACCAAGTTAAAACAGTCCCAGAAACACCAAAGACAGTTTTCAAACGCTCGAGTAGCAGCTTGTGGTTAACCGTGTCGAAAGCGGCACTAAGATCTAGGAGGATCAGGATGGAGAGAGATCCAGAATCTGAGGCTAATAACAGGTCATTGGTGACCTTGACCAAGGCTGTCTCAGTACTATGAAATTTTCTAAAACCAGACTGAAGGGGTTCGAAAAGATTGTTAACTGTGAGGTGACTATGTAGCTGCAAAGCCACCAAACGTTCCAGAATTTTGGCGAGAAACGGTAAGTTTGAAATGGGGCGATAATTGTTAAAGTTGTCCAAGTCACCGTTATGTTTTTTTAGAACAGGTGTTACAGCAGCAGTTTTCAATGCTGCTGGCACAACACCAGTATGCATGGAATCATTTACAATATCGAGAACTGCAGGACACAATGAATTAAAACAGGATTTAAACAGGCTTGTGGGGAGGGGATCAAGTACGCAAGTGGTAACTTTCATACGTGACACCTCCCTAGTGAGCAGCTCATTCTCAATTTGTGAAAAGGTAGAGAAGGGTATACCAGAAAAACTAGGTGAACAAAATGTGGATGATGATACAGGTGCAGCATGAATAAGTTTGTAGACATTGTCAATTTTAGAGCTGAAAAAATTAAGAAAATCATTACACAATTGATTTGAAACAGATAGAGAAGAGCCAACGTTTACTTTGAGGAGTCGGTTTATGGTGTGGAAAAGATGTCTTGGATTCCTATGATTGCTGTCGATGATCTGGGAGAAATATGCAGATCTCGCAGACTCAATTTCAGCTCTATATTCCCCCAAAGTGTCCTTCCAGGACTGATAGAAGACAGTCAGACCTGAGTCACGCCACTTGCGCTCCAATTTACGACAAGCAGTCTTCTTAGCACGCAGGTCCTCATTGTTCCAAGGGTCAGAGCGAGCAAAAGAGACACTGCGAGACTTTAAGGGAGAAAAAAGCTCCAAGTTAGATGCCAGAACAGTGTTCAGTTTTAGGATCTTGTCATCAAGTGGAGCCAAGTGAAGATCACTAAGGGAGGGAACTACAGAGCCAGCAAAATCTGCCGGGTGTATTGATTTCCGTTTACGGAAATTAACAGTATGTGAAGGTGATGCACATGGAAGATGCCATTCCAGATTAAAGAAAATTGCCAGATGATCAGAAAGACCAATGTCAGCAGAAGACAGCTGAGACACAATTGCATTATTTGCAATCACAAGGTCCAAAGTGTGACCTTTATTGTGGGTTGGGCCACTTATAAACTGTTTAAGATTAAAACAATCCAACAGGAATAAAAAGTCCTTTGTTATCAAGCAGTCATTTGCATCGATGTGAATATTAAAATCCCCTAAGATGAGGATGTTCTTAAATTTAAAACACAGCATTGACAACAGGTCAGCAAACTCAGATATAAAAACATCATTAGCCTTAGGTGGTCTATAAACAGTAGCAATAGTAATTGCCATAGGAGCAGAAATACATAACACCAGGCATTCAAATGAAGAGAACTGTGGAATACACACAGTGCTGATGGTAAATTGCAGTTTGTGCAATAATTCCCCCACCTCGACCAGTAAGTCGCGGTAGATCGACCAGTCCGTACCCCTCAGGAGTAAGCTGATTAAAGATGAGCCCATCATTTTGTTTGTGCCATGTTTCTGTTAAAAACAACAAGTCTAGATTTTGATCTGCAATGATGTCCGATAAAAGCAGGGCTTTGTTGTTTACTGAGCGTGCGTTGAACAGAGTAGCATTGACTGGGCTCTGCGATACCGAAGGTAACTCCAATCGAACGAGCGAGGATAAGTTTTCGAAGACCGCACCAGATTGTTGATACGTTCTTTTAGTCAGACACCGGCTCAAAGGCACGCGGATGTTATTAGAAATGCTGTAGCTGCGTCCTGAGCGCCGATGTATATACCGTCTTTGCCTCAACAGGCCGGTATTACAACATAACTCGTAGGTATCTTTGTGTAACCTGTAATTCTGATTTAAGTTGTGCAACTGGTGTGCGGAGTACTTCAAAACCATAATCCGTGAGGCTAGGACCGCAACCGATCCACGACAGCAACAGGATAGAGATGGACTCCTCCGATGCAGCTCCAGTGCCCTCCAGAGAACGCAGACAAACAAAAGAAGTAATCCAGAGAGTGTGAAGGAGATCCGCGACATTACTAAAATATGTTATAATCAGCAGGTCAGAAAACACAGCTTCGGTAAAGCAGAAACAAACAGAAACAAACAAACAAACGGTGAAAGGAGCGGCTGCCAAAACGCGCCAGCGTACCCGATCAAACCGGAAATCTTTGCAACATTTAATGATTTAATGTTAGGTATACTTTCTGTCTCTTGAGAAACCTTTAGGGGGTGCATCCCAATTCAGTGTCTGCATCCTTTGAAGGCCATATTTGAAGGCCAATGATGACACCGTCCCAATTTGAAGGCCCCCTAATATGCAGCCTCCAAATGTGGCCTTTGTTTCCCCCTAAACCATAGATGGATCCTTCACAGCCTTGGCTATCCCAAGATTCGCCTGTGAAGTCTGGGTATTTTGCAAATTAAAGGTCCTTGTCACCGTTGTATTATTGATGTTTTAGTGATGTGAAATAATATTATTGTGTTTTACTTTTGTGTATTTCTAAGATTGGTAAATTGTATATAATGTTGGGTAGTTCAATCTACATCAATGTGTCATATTCTCTAAAAAGACAAAAAAATCTGCCTCCATATTTATTTTTAAAAGTCTGATAGGTCTCAGCTGTTGTGTCCCGCTGTGTCTGCAACCTTGGAAGGATCCAGACACTGAATTTGGATGCACCCATTGTCTTGAAGGTATCTCAAGATGTATCTCATTGTTCCACAATTCTATATATCTGTGTGTGTGTGTGTGTGTGTGTGTGTGTGTGTGTGTGTGTGTGTGTGTGTGTGTGTGTGTGTGTACCTGGTAATTATCACGTTGTGGGGACCAATTGTCCCCACAAAGATAGGAATACCAGTGTTTTTGTGACCTTGTGGGGACATTTTGATGTCCCCATGAGGAAACAAGCTTATAAATCAAACAGAATGATGTTTCTTGAAAATGTGAAGTAGGAGAAAGGTTTTTGTGATGGTTGGGGTTAGGGAATGGGGCAGGTAAGGGGAATAGAATATACAGTTTGTATGGTATAAAATGCATTACTTCTATGGAATGTCCCCACAAAACATGGAAACCAGAATGTGTGTGTGTGTGTGTGTGTAATGTGATTGGTTGAGTTCAAAAAAATAAAATGGTGGTCAAAAAAGCGACTTGAGCACAAATTTAGTGTAAATAAAGTTTTATTTTCACTTTTTACACCTTTTGATTGCATTGCAAGCGAATATGAATATTCAAATTTGGTAATAGTTATCAGAAAGCACTTTCTGTTTATATTTCAAACTGAGTTTCATTGCGCTGCCTATGAAGACTGTCTGAATGTGTTTCTCACAGCTGCCTTCATGCTGCCTTTGGACGCAGCCTATGATCTACATGAGACTTCAAAATAAAGTACATGAACAGAAAAGCTTTAAAGTAAGTCGCTTTGGATAAAACCATTTAACAAATTAATAAATGCTAAAAACATTTCCATATTAGGGATAGATTTTCTATAGATAAAAATCCTTTGACAAATGTTTCACCAGTTCACCTGTGCATTCAGTCAACCAAAAATGAAAAATCTGTCATTATTTACCCGCCCTTATGTTCTTCTGACCCTGTATGAATTTCTTTTTTCTGATGAACACAAAAGAAGATATTTTGATAAATGATAGTAAGCGCACATCAGACGGTACCCATTGAATTCTTTCATATTTGTTTTTCCTACAATGGAAGTCAATGGGTATAATCAGCTGTGTGCTTACCTATATCTGCTTTTGTGTTCATCAAAATAAATAAACTTAAAGGGAGCTCTAGCCCCTACGCCAACGCTCGAGACCTTAGGTTTAAAGCCCCTCGAAATGGGGAAGAGGATGGATATCAGAATAATTGCAGCTGGACGCAGAGGTCTGGAGGCTGCCTTATATACGCTCAAAAAGATGATTGACAGGCCTGAATGTTTAGGCTCCTCCCAAACCTACATTTAGAACTTCATTAATAGCTTTAAAATACATAATTAATAAAAAACCTATAGCATTATTATTTAACATATACAACCTATATAATATTTCTGCAAATATAATGTTTCTAAACAATGATACATAAAAACCAAATGCTTTCAAAGACTTAGATGGATGTGTTTATATGGAAATGAAACACATATGGTCTGATTATTTACAGATGTGAGTACATCTAATAAATGGTCTGTTTACATTGTGTTGGTTCTGCTGACTCTTCTTTGACATCGCTGTAGATTTTTTCATCTGAATTCAGCTTGCAGGTTATGTTGGATCCAGCGTCCATCTCCTTCTCTAAGAGGATCTGGTTTATCTGAAGAGCAGATTTTCATTTTTTATTAGTGATGTAAAAATGAAGAAAAACTGTTTGGGCATCAGGTGACATGAAGGGTGAACTCACCATCTCTTCTACAGCCATCATCACTGCAATGTCTGTCAGATTCTCATCTGCTTTCACAGCCATTCTCAACGTCTGCTGTTTTCTGAATTCAACTTAGAAAAACAAAAAAACCTTTAGACCTTTCAATCTTTAGAGAGAATACGAAGTGTTTCGTTTCATCTGATTAGATTTAAATTTAGGGACTCACTGCAAAAAAACGGATGTGGAGCCGAGCACACGTCATCACCCATCGCTCCGTCGGCACGGACGTACCCACAGGACTCGCTCCCATACAAATTATCAGGCTGTGTGTCGATCCATCTCAAGGAGACCAGCGATACATGAGTCCCATCAGACCACAGCCACGTGTTCTTGGACAAGCCGATCCAGGCGTCCCAAATAAAACCCCCCAAAAGAATGCTTGCCAATACTCCGTTCACAGTGCTGCTTTCTATGGTGGCCAGGTCGGTGTAGTGTGTTTTGCAGTAATTACGAGCATTACGCCAGGTCAGTGAGATTCTGATGAGCTCAAACTTTTTGATGCTGTTTTCTGGATAGACAAGCAATATTTTAAGTGTTATATATAAAGTGCAGTTAGTTTTAATGTCTCATTAGATCACTCAACAGTGTACTAAAGATCATCTGAAGAGTCACTGAATGAAAGCTGGACACAAACACAGACACACACACACACACACACACACACACACACACACACACACACACACACACACACACACACACACACACACACACACACACACACACACACACACACACACACACACACATCACACATATCCCTTAGCCATGAGGATTATGTCATCTTGTAGGAGATTAAAAAGATTTACCATATTCTGGTGCCAAAAATACACATACTGTATTCAAGACAGACACTGAGCTTCAATTATTAAGCTAAAAATATTTGTCATTGGAAAGCAAGTATGCAAGGATCCTGATAATGATTTCTGTGTCTGTTTTGATGAAGAATTTTATAATAGACATTTAAATCAAACACACATGATTGAAAGAGGTGAATATGAGTTCTGTGAGAATTAACATGAAAATGCTTGCACAGAGATGTCATGCCCATTCATGTGCACATTCAGTTTTTTTTGTCAAATGGATTTTGCATGCAACCTCCAAATCAAAGAGACGTCCATTAATCTGTTACCTGTCTTTATATCTGTTTAATATGCACAGTATTATCAGTTTTGTACTGCATCCTTGTCACTTTTCAAAGATTTTTATATAGGTTTTTGATAGGGTTTTGATCGTGTTACATGTTACTTTATTCAGGCACTGCAGACGCAACATCGCAGTCGCAGACGTTATCAGCATCTGAGCTGCTGCATTTTGCTATCTGAAGAAATTCAAATGTTGACAAAAATGCTCACAACGCTTCCAAACCCCAGTACAGTAATGTGCAGTTAATATTCGCTGTGTAGAAAATGTATGGTTTAAAATGTGACAGACGTTATATTAGTGGATTTACACAGTTGGCATTACTGGTTTCAAGGTATACGGAGGTTTTAAACAGTCAAGGTTTCAAAACCACTAAAATGTTCTGTGATACGGTCTCCAAGGTATGAGCTGTGTTCATACAAAATTAATTAAATCATTAAATCATGTGATTAATTTGATGTTTACATTTAATACACATTATGAAAATATTATATATTTTTTGAAAGCATATTATAATTTAAAGGCTTTATTTTTATCTGGTATTTGAAAATAACACATTTTAGTGTTGCAATGGAAATACCGCAACACCGTGAAACTGTGGTATTTTTGCTAAAGGTTATCATACCGTCATCTTTTGGCTTTTTTTGGAACCAAATAATAACGTTCTTTTTAGGTTTTATTTTTTGCAACCATAAAATAATGTTCCAATAACGTTTCAGGGTGTTTTTAATATCGTAAAATATCAGCGTTAAACACATCTGGGGCCTGTTTCAATAAGGAGGTTCAACGGAGTTTAAACTTGAACTCTGAGTTGACTTACTCTGAGATAGGCAACTCTGAGTTTTCGGTTACAGAACAGCTGATCTGAGTTAGTTCAATCGACTCTGAGTAGGTTGACTCTGAGTTAAGCGCGTGCACAACCACTATGAAAAGCCATTATCAATGGAGCTCAGATATTACGATTCACCATGGCAACAGCACGTGACAAAGAGGTCTTAATCTTTTATACTACTTAAACTAAAAGTGTTGCTGCAAGTGTACAGCAACTACTAGCATATATTTTAAAGTTAAGTGTTGTTTTTGGAAATTGCTACTCTAGTAAATGCGTACATTTAATTTTTCATCACAGTTAAAATATCCGAAGTAAATAAACTGAGAACTGTACGTTATTATATTCATTTTCATGCGGATGCAATCCCATGGACAAAAATATGACAGCAGCTCAGCTAAAAATTAAATTAAGCATAATACTTTGTCATATAAGGCTACGAACTTTACAAATGTTTGTCATGAATAAAACAGAAATTCGCCAAGCCAGGATTTGAACTTCGATCGCCGACAGCACATCTGCCCAAACCACGGCGCACAGCACTACCCACTGGACCAGCGATAATGACAAATGAATACAAAAGAAATGTCAAGGCAACTGTTTATATGTAAGAGCACGGCCACAAAAAGACTGATATTAGTGACGTAAGGATATTTATATTTCTAAAATGACTGCAAAAAAAAAAAATAATAATTCTGCTCACATAAATGCAAGTGGATATGACAAAAATCCACTCGTGGTCTCAAAATCCTCTTGCAACATAAATGTAAATTCCTACAAATGAATGCAGCATCATCATCTACAGGATCCTCTATAAAAGCACTTCAAATTTTAGTCACTTGCGTCTCTGCACCTAAGTTTATCAAATTGGCTTTACTAGTCATCTCAATATACTGTTACATTTTTTTTTGTTTAAATTTAAGTGTAATTTATAAAATATATAAAGCACTAAGGTAAAATGATTTGCACTGGCAATTTTATTATAACTTAAAGACAGCTAAAAACATATTTTACAGTGTACATAATTAAAATGTGCGCAATGAATGAATGTACTAAAGCAACTAACAAGATTAAACACAGCTACTCCTTTAAAAAAGGGGAGGAGACAAGAAACTGTGAGTTTACAGGATTAAACCTGCTCCCGACCAGGTTAGGTTCAGAGAGTAAGTTACCCCGGAAACAGACTCTGAGTATAAGTTACCTCTCCTTCTGAAACAGGCTTGACTTACCCCGCTGTCTCAGGTTTAACCTACCTCTCATTTTGAAACAGAAAACTCAGAGTTTCCCTTATTTCAGGGTTAACATACTCAGAGTTTTCACTTAACCACCTTTCTGAAACGGGCCCCTGGTGATTGTTGCTTATGTTGTTTTCATTGTTTATTTACTTTATGGATTTAAAATGACATTCATTTTATAACATAACGCAGTTGTTGTGCAAATGCATGAATGGCACAATTAAACAAGTCATTAAATAGAACGTAAATAAACAAAAAAGTAATTTCAGATGTAAATATTATGCCAATATGTAATTATTCTGTTATAAGTATTTGATGTGAAAGTTAGTCGTTAGATATATTTTGGTGGTTTTCACATGAAGGCATTGTTAGAAATGTTACGGCTCCCCTTTAATTGGTGCATGACGCACCTGCACCACAACATAACATGAGCACATATTCAGAGTCATGAAAGACTTCTTACCATTGTAGCAAAAGAAGTACTTGTATTCATGGCAGCCTGTGTCGGCCCATTTTCCCCACATGTTTAGAGATGCACAAGCCTCTTCTGTCTTGCCCATGTTTGGCTCCCACGATTCCCACATCTTAAAGCTTATCAACTCGTTCTGAAGACACCAATGCCAAACGCTCATGCCGTCGTACAGCCCAACCCAAGCAAAAGAAGTCAAATTCATCTCATCTGATAGCTCCTGGATCATGGAGCGATCTTCATCACTTTGAACGGTGACCAGGTCTTGATGTTTATCTCTGCAGTATGACTGAGCCTCCTGCCAGGTCTTCTGCTCCTGGATCAGAACGAAGCCAAAGGCAGTGCACAACACCTTCCATAAGATTCCTGTGGACACAGTATTTGATGTAACAAGAATAAATCAAGCATTGTAAGAGCTTACGGCAGTTTCACTTACCCAACAGAATATACATGTGAATCAGATTCAGCATCATCTCTTCAGGTGGATCTTTACAGGACTGCTCAATGAAATATAAAAGTGAAATTTGTTTTATATTATAGTCATCTTCAAATGTGATAAATAAAAATATATCATAATTTACTAGAAGTGTTTTTAATCAATTATGTTAGACTCCTGGTTTGTTTTATACGTCATTTTGAAGTAAAAATCTAAGATTATATTTTACCTGCAACCACAAACCCAGCTGAAGCTTGAGATCGGTCCAGATGATCGCTAGCTGTGTTCTGCACTGTTTCGACTCTTTTAACTTGGCATGAAGATTTGGACAGGTATCACATTTTAGGCAAAACCTTTCCTCTCTGATATGTAAGACACCGAGACTGATTTACATTACTGGCAATGTGAGCCTCTTTATTCAAATACTATTTCAGAAAATAAAATGGATGATTGTAAAAATGACAGAAATCATCAGAAATGTCACAGATTTAACATCTCCGAGGTTTTGTCCACTGTGGTCAGAATGTATAGATCAACTTCATGATCAAAACTCCACTTCTTGATCAAAACAGAAGGTTTTTGAATGTTAATTGTACTCATTTTTAACTGGCTGACATTATGGAAATATTTGTAACAGGAGACCACTGGACAAAACAAACAAGTTGACCTCACCTTAAACTGACTTGCATGATACATGTTTCCAGAACACAGAGTTGTGACATAAGACCCTTAATCAATGGGGCCGGTGACTTCTCTTCTGAGGGGTGTGAGTTCATAATATATTTTTGGTGTGTCATGTGTGTTGCTTGTCATGTCAAAATACAGTGGCAGGAAAAAGTATGTGAACCCTTAGGAATGAAATGGTTTTCTACAGTGATTTGCCGTAAAATGTGATCTGATCCTCATCTAGGTCACAAAAATAGACGTACACAATGTGCAGAAGCTGACAACACACAAATAATTATTTCATTAAACATTCACAGTGCTGGAGGAAAATGTAAGTTAACCCTTGGATTTAATAGCTTGTTGAAACTCCTTTGGCAGCAATGAGTGCGTTTACATGCACAGTCTTACGCCGATTATGCTCAATAAACTGATAACGTGTGGGGTCATGTAAACGTGTAAAACGGTTTTCCTTTATCGGGGGAAGCCCATAAACGGCGTAAGCAAAAAACGATCGGCACAGGTCGTTTTTTGCTCATTACGCCGATTTCGCGTGGCATGTAAACACCTTAACCAGCTTTCTCACGGTTTTGTCCACGTGCGCATGTCTCCGAGTATGAAAGATAAACGTCACACGCGGAAGTAAGCGCAAAGTAACGCATAAAAGTCTCCGCTGGACTAAAGCAGTTGGCAGAGAAACTGTTAAAATAGAAGCTCATGTTACATTTACAGGTTCTGAAGACCTGAGAAGAGATACAACTGTACAGCTTAAGACAGATATGCAGTTGGCTTTTTGATCGACTACTATGTACTATAGGCGGTGACGTTACTGCCTGTGAGAAATCTGATAATTCTCCAAGTCCCATGTAAACGCAGTTGTCTGTATAGCCGGTTTCTTGATTTGCATGTAAACGCATGAAAACAGTTTTCTATAATAAGCAGATTTTTGATAGTTATCCGCTTATTATGTGCATGTAAACGTACTCAATGACTTCAGTTGTTCTGAATCAGACCTGCACATCATAGGAATAGAAAAACCACTCCAACTCAGTAGGATGTCTGATGTGAACCGCCCTCTTGAGGTCATTTCATAGCATCTCTACAAGGTTAAGGTCTGGGCTTTGACTAGGCCACTCCAAATGGCACATTTTGTTTTCCCTTAAGCCAATCTGTGGTGGATTTACTTCAATGCTTAAGGTCATTGTCCTGCTGCATCAACCAACTTCTACTGAGCCTCAGGTGGTGGACAGCCACCCTGACATTATCCTGTAGGATACTTTTGTTAAACTTGGGAATTCTTTTTCCCTCAATGATGGCAAGAGGTCAAGGCCCTGAGGCAACAAAGCATTCCCAAATCATAATGTTCCCTCCACCATACTTCACTGTTGGGATGATGTTTTGATGTTGGTAAGCTGTGCCCTTTTTGCTCCATACAGTAGTATTCTTCTAGAACAATTCCACTTTTGTTTCATCAGTCCATCCAATATCTTCCCAATAGCACTGGGATTTGCCAAGGGGCTCTTTTGAAAACTCTCTCAGCAATGTTTTTCGAGAGGGCAATGGCTTCCTCTGTGGTGTTCTGCCATAGACACCGTGCCTGTTCAAAGACTTACGTATGGTAGACTTATGTGCCAGTTACAATTATGCCTTCAAGCCTTTAGCTGTTACTCGTGGGTTCTTCTTCACTTCATGGGTATTTTGCGTTGTGCCTTAGGAGTCATCTTGGCTGAGGGCCCACTTCTAGGAAGGGTAGCTATAGTAACTGTCTCCATTTATAGACAATTTGTCTAACTGTCGACTGATTGATGTCTAAACATTTTGAGATTGTTTTGTATACCTTTTCAGCCTTATGGAGTGCAACAACTCTTGATTTGATATCTTTAGAGAGGCACGGTTCATAAGAGCTGATGCTTATTAAGGACAGCAATCTTAAAATGTTTGAGTGTCTTTTTATCAAATTAAAGTAGAAATAAACCACACCTGAAAACTCATTTTATCATTGGACTCCAGTTTAACAGCTTCTAACACAGCTTCATTAAAGTAATTGATCTATGGGTTCCTCCAGCATTGTGAATGTTTAATCTAGATGTTTTCTAGAATTATTTGTGTATTGTCAGCTTATGCAAATTGTGTTTGTTGTGACCTTAATGAGGATCAAATCACGTTTTTTTGCCCAATCACTGTAGAAAACCAGTTTATTCTTAGGGGTTCACATACTTTTGCTCGTCATGTCAAAATAAGTGCCTGCTGCACACACATTGAAAGGGTTTATGATAAAAGAGTCGCTCACACTCAAAATACTCAGTAATTTAACACTAAACTCTAATTACACATGAGATTAAGTGAGTTTCTGCAAACATGAGCATCTCTTTTATCATAAACCCTGCAGCAGACATTTATTTTGACAAGACACTTGATGCACATAAGTTCACATGACGCACTGAACGCATATTTTATCATGACATGTCACAAACATGACGAGCTAAATGCATGTTTTGACAAGCTTCGGATCGTGCGCCTTTGAAAAAGAAGCCACTGGCCTCCACTGCCCTTGATATAAATCACATAAGAGTTCATGTAAATGAAGAGAGAGGTACTGTCGGAAGTCAGATCATGTATTTACAGATTTCCATGAGCTTTTACATAAAAGTAAAAGTTTATTTGTGTAGCATTTATCGCCATTATACAAATTACTAGCCAGCGCTGGGAAAATAAATGGTTATTTTTGCATATATAATCTATGTGCCATTACAGAAAAGCCATTTGAATTTGACATGCCCAACAACCAATGGGATCAGATGTAGAAAACTTCTCACCATATATATATATATATATATATATATACGACATGGGAATTAACATAAAAATGACCCAAAAACACACATTTTACATGGGATCACGTGTATTTTTGCACATGCTTGTGAAATTTATTTGAACGCATTTGATCACATGTCTACAACTGTACCTCTATAGACCCAACTGTCAAACTTATAAAATTTGCAGATGACACCACTATCATTGGGCTCATCCAGGATGGTGATGAAACCGCATATCGCCAAGAGGTTGGTGAGTTGGTGCTCTGGTGCAGTCAACACAACCTAGAGCTAAACACTGTGAAGACTGTGGAGATGGTGGTGGACTTTAGGAGGCACCCCACAGCGCTATCCCCCCTCACAATATCCAACAGTCCAGTGACAAATGTGGACTCATTTAAAGGACAAGTTCGGTATTTTAGACTTAAAGCCCTGTTTTCAGATTGTTTATGGTGAAATAGAATGGTTTTGACTGAAATTTCGACATTTTCGGCTGCCCTGAGAATTTTCGCTTGTTTGTGTTTCAGCTCAGACCTCTACAATGGCTTTATAGGTGCACTGGAACAATCCTTCCTAAAATGCATTAAACTTTCGTTTACAAAGACGTGAAACTCACCGAGTGGTCAGGGGTGTTCACTGGTATGCTCACACAAAAATCGCTCCAAAAGACGCATTCCAACAGGTTTTATCGTAGTTTTTACCAACTCCATTGACTGTATTAGACGTCCTGTGAGGTACGGTATTACTCCGCGCCGGGAACTTTGTTTCTATTCTTGCAATTGGCAAAGGCGGATTAGCGCCATCTCCTGGGCTGGAGTGTTTATTATTCAAGCTCTAAGCGGAAGAATGTACGGGTGTGAGGCGTTTGGGGAAATAGGTCTACAAGTTAACAACGAATGCTAAAACAGCTGTTGGAAAGCATCTTTTAACGCGATTTTTGTGTGAGCATATCAGTGAACACCCCTGACCACTCGGTGAGTTTCTCGTCTTTGTAAACGAAAGTTTAATGCATTTTAGGAAGGATTGTTCCAGTGCACCTATAAAGCCATTGTAGAGGTCTGAGCTGAAACACAAACAAGCGAAAATTCTCAGGGCAGCCGAAAATGTCGAAATTTCAGTCAAAACCATTCTATTTGACCATAAACAATCTGAAAACAGGGCTTTAAGTCTAAAATACCGAACTTGTCCTTTAAGTTCCTGGGCTCCATCATCTCCCAGGATCTGAAGTGGGAGTCCAACACCAACGTCATCCTTAAAAAGGCTCAGCAAAGGATGTACTTTCTACGACAGTTGCGGAAGTGTGGCCTACCACAAGAACTGCTGGCCATCTTCTACACTGCTGCAGTTGAATCCATCCTCTGCACATCCATCACCGTTTGGTTCGGGGCAGCCACAACACAGATTACAACGCGTAATTAGGACAGCTGAAAAAATCATTGGTGTCTCCCTGCCCTCACTCCAGGAAGCGGGCAGAGAACATCATCAAAGACTGCACGCACCCCGCATACACCCTCTTTAACCTCCTCCCTTCTGGCAGGCGCTACAGAACACTGCGCACCAAAACAACCAGACATAAGAACAGCTTCTTTCCCTCTGCCATAACTGTACTGAACTGCAGTTAAGTGGCGTCAGCCACTCTATGTCCATTCACCACAGTGCATACTTATAATTCTATATACATCTTGCACTCATTACATACATACTACTGTATATTTGTATATCTCATTTGTATATTATGTTAATAGGTTGACATGTGCCTATATGTATATTGTTGTCTATTTTGTACAGTTTGTCTTATCGTTATTGTCATGTATATTGGGTGTTCTTCTGTCTATTGTATTATACGTTTAAATGTTAAAGTATAGGGAGTATTTACAATCTACCGGAAAGAAATTCCTTGTATATGTAAGTATACTTGGCCAAATAAAAAACTGATTCTGAATCTGATTCTATTAGCCAGCTTTGCTTGATTTTTAAAATGAGAATTGTCCTTTAAAAACCCTTGAAATATAAATAAATTACTTTTTTTACATTTTCTACATATTTGATGGTTTAACTAGCATCAGTCCTGTTTTTTAACATTTGTATAACATTACAAAGGTGCAAATGTAAATGATCTAGAATAAAGCAAGATCCTCTGTGTCACTGTAGGATTTTCAGAATGTATACTACTGTATTTAATATTTTACAAGGTTATATAGAGGGTTTTAATGTTTAGGACGTTTGCAAACCAGTACAATGCAGAATGCATATTAAATGCAAATAAATTAATCAAGTAATTTTAGCATGTCAAACTCTACTCCAATCATATAAAATTGATTGTGGCCAGTGAAAATACTGAGTGGCTAATAACTGGAAATGGTTTATGTCAATCCCTGCATGTTTAATGAGAATGACATAATTCATCATCCAGAACATTCAGAGGGTTTTATTTGTGGTAAATAACTCAAAGGTTGAGCTGTGCTCATGGGAGTTGTAGTTGCTCATTGTTAACTGTTCACTCACAGTTCATCATTTCTGTCTGTTCGGTTTTCTTGCGGTATTTCTCGTTCATTTTATGGTGCTTTATAAGTATCTTCTTGTTTTTTAATCCAGTTTTTTCTCTATATTCTGTTGCCTGACTGACTTTTCAACCTGGAAAAATTTCAGCTCATAACATTTTCAACAGCATTACTTTAAATACCATAGGTGCATTCATATGTTATACATATTTACATACATATAAATTGACATGGTAAACTAAGACAAGTTGTTAAGCTTTTAAGTGAAATAAGTTGTTTTATTATTATTAGTCTACCTGATGAAAATGACGTTCATGACTGTGTGTTGTCAACAGTGCCACCTGCAGGCCTGAACAGATAAAAACAACACAAGAGCTTCAAAGCTACTTCAAACTGAATAAGTCACACGCTGATCTACTTCAAACAACTGGAATTTGTGTTCTAGGAAAATATATAATAAAATAAAGTTTTCAATCCTCAAAAGATCAGGGGCTTTTGACAAAACATAAGGGGCTTAAGCCCCCATAGCCCCCTGTGACATTTATTTTTGTAAATTCTGTCAAATATCATTTTCAATAAAATGCATCTTAGTTGAAAGACTTAATATTTCACTTTTTTCAGTGTGTGATACTAATTTAGATAACATGTTATCATTGCTAATTCTGTATGTATGTTACACTACAGTTTTACTTTATTTTTTTCTCTTCTGTTTAAGGACCATTCCCATGTCTGCGTGTCATCTATCATATTAATGAAATGTCTCATATAGTCTCAGTGATGCATGTGTACCGTTTCAGTAGGTTACAGTTTTATTGAGGACAATCACATAAACAATCATGCTATGTACACTATTCTTTATCTATTCTATATATTTAATCATTTTCCTCTTCTTAATGTTTTTTCATGTAATTTAGTTTGAAGCAAGCATAACATTTCTATTTTAATTCATCTTGTGTGGTGACCTTATTTTTATCCAGGGAGACAGTGTGTTATTTAGTAACATATAAATAATTGGATAGTGCCAGAATACTTGTAAGTAAATCCTGATTAAATGTATAACAAATATGTCGTGTTTGTTGTAGTTTAAATAAAAAGCAAGAGAAAAGAAAAACGCGACTCCGGTGGGACTCGAACCCACAACCTTTGAATCACATCGCTAGATATGCCTAGAAGTCCAATGCGCTATCCATTGCGCCACGGAGCCACCTGTTGATCTTCACGAACATTACACTATATTACATTACATTCACACGGAAACTCGTATTACCAGAATGTGTAATTATTTCGTTATACTGTAGTTTTTATAGGTTTTTTTTAAATACCAAAAACATCATCAACGTGGTAACCTTTATCCGCGCCGTCAGTTTGTGGTGTTTTATATTTTTTGGTTTTAATTTTTATGCAACGAGTGAGTTACGCGATGTAGCGATTGGCTGAGACGTTCTGACGTAAGTGACGTCACACGGAAGCGAAAATAAAACGAGACATCAACTTCTCAAACTTCTTTAAACACATTGATTTTTAACTACAAACAAGGTTAAGGGACATTTACACAGTTAATAATAGCACTAGCGCTAAAAGAGGAATGGCGGATCGACTGACTCTTCGCTGTGTTTAACTTTCATTGTGACTACATTGAGATTCATATTAAGGTAGAGACAGTTTGACACTCCTTTACTGTTATTGCTCATATATTGATTATATTTTACGTAACATTAAATGTAATGTAAAGTGTGAACTGTATGGTATTCATCACGGTAAATGTTTGTAAGTGCTCTGTTGTGCGTGGAGGTTAAAGGGACATTAAAGTCTCTCGCCTTTGCCTTATATTTCATAGTTTTTTACCTGGAATAATACAGCAGTATATAATTTGTGAGAGATACGTGTACAAACATGTCTAAATGGCCTGTTTATTTTTACATGTGCAGTATGAGTGACCAGCAGCAGGTGTCGCTGTTACTGCAAGAATGTCATCGACGCGCACTAAGCGGACCAGACGAAGCAGGGTGCGCGCTCCCGCAGCAAAGCGGTAATGACGCAGGCAGTGCAGCAGAGGGCGCCACAATTTAAGATTTTATTTACATTTAAAGGGATCATATGACGTTGCTAAAAAGAACAGTATTTGGTGTAATGCAATGTATTTACTTCATTAAATGATCCCTTTAAACATTTAGCAGATGCTTTTATCCACAGCGACCACAGGACCCAAATGTAAACATGATCATTTGTCTATTGAGACATTTGAATGACATTTTGAAGTTTAAATGACAAAAAAAAAATAGTTTTGGGGTACAATGGACGTGCATTGTTAATCAGTTTTCTTTAGACACTATTTTGACCTTTCATTCTCAGGGTTCTTTCCAGATGATCTAAGCACGCTCTTACAGGAAGCTGCGGACAGGAAGTGGCCCTTCGTAGAAGAGAAATGGCAGTACAAACAATCTGTGACGTCCGAGGACAAAATCAACTCATCTGACCTCATCGGACGACATTTACCTCAGTTACTGGTAATAATCCAGCTGTTGTTTATGAGCAGAATGATCTTGTGTTTGGGATTTTAAAGGGGACATTTCACAAGACTTTTTTAAGATGTGCGTATGTGAAGTTTAAGCTCAAAATACCCCACAGATAATTTATTATAACATGTTAAACTTGACACTTTGTAGGTGTGAACAAAAATGTGCCGTTTCTAGGTTTGTCCTTTAAATGCAAATGAGCGGATCTCTGTACTAAATGTGAGTGTCGTGGTTGGAGAGTGCAGATTAAGGGGTGGTATTATTATAAAAGATCCCCTTCTGACATCACAAGGGGAGCCAAATTTCAATTCTATTCTATTTTTTCACATACTTGCAGAGAATGGTTTACCAAAACTAAGTTACTGGGTTGATCTTTATCACATTTTCTAGGTTGATAGAAGCACCGGGGACCCAAATATAGTACTTAATCATGAAAAACAGTCAGAAGTTCATGATATGTCTTCTTTATTGTGGTGTAACTACAGCGGTTTCTCAGAGACAGCATTGTAGCCGATGAGCCGAAGTGGGCCGTGGCAGTGGTCTTCTTGGTGGATCGTCTTCTCTATTGGATGGACAGCTCTCATGTGCTTCTGAAGATTGCTAAAGCGTTGCACAAACGTTATCCAGAGATCCCCATCGCCCCTCAGATCATCATCAGACAAGCTCGTGTTTATCTGAACGTCGGTGAGCTCATCTCTCTATACGGACTCGTTGGATTCATAAATCTTGAATTGGACCATTATTCATTTCTTGGTTTTGATGTAGGTAAACTGCAGAAAGCAGAGTTCATCCTCAGCAGCCTGATAAATAACAATGGTTTAACAGGTAATGCTTATACTTAACAACTATTTGACCCCTGGTGCTCCTGATGTTTCTGACTGCCGCTGGGTAACTTTTGATTCAGGCTCATGGACGTATGAGAAGATCAGTGACCAGACGCTGGTGCAGGCCGTGAGTCTGCAGGTGAGAGGACAGGTGCTACAGAAGTTAGGTGAGACCGTATAAACAGAGATGATTTCGTTATACTGAAGAGGTGGTTTCATTCGCTTTTAAATATGTTTTTCTTATTGCAGGTCTGTGGATTGATGCGTTTGAATTGATCTGGGCGTCTCTGGTCGGGTTTTATGCTCTTCCCCAACCTGACAAAAAGGTCTGGAGTCTGGTTATGTTTTCTGTCTTAACTGAATGAAACATGCTGTGTTTAATTTATGTCAAAGATTACAGGGGTCCCCTAGCTAAACCCCCCCCCCATCATTGTAGGGTTGCCATGATTTCATAAAGTAAGATGTGATTCTACATTAACATTTTTTGTTAGTCCTGGATCAATGTTTTAATTAAAGAAACACCAAATTAGCCTTAACTCAAACCCTAATCATTTTTACATCTCAAATTATTGTAAAATAAAAGTTTGAGAAGATTTTTTTTAAAAGCTTCTAACCCTAAAGATTACTAAAGATAAAAACTAAAGATCATAATAACTAACCATTTTTACCGTCAACCAGGTGAAAATAATCCACACATAGAGACATTTACTCTGTCTGTCAATTCCTCCACAAAACTTGAGAGAATTTATTTCAGACAGAATTATTTTGGATGAGTTTATTGTTAAATTGGCACAAATAATGGACCGTATCGCTTTGTGGCAGCGCACACTGCAAAAAATGACTTTCTTTCTTAGTATTTTTGTCTTGTTATCAGAATTTTTTTTTTTTAATTCTTAAGTCAGGATCAATTTTCTTGATGTACAAAATGACATAAGAAAATAAGTCTAGTTTTTACACCCAAAATATACAATTTAAGTGAATTTGTGCTTAAAAACAAGCAAAAAAAGCCAATGGGGTAAGAAAAAAATTTCTTCCTTTTTTTGGAATTATGTGTTTAAAAAAAAAGTAAACTTATTTCAAGATTTTTTCTTATCCCATTGGCAGATTTTGCTTGTTTTAAGTCTTTTAAATGTTATTTTTTTGTCTATAAACTAGATTTATTTTCTTATGTCATTTTGCTCATCAAAAAAATCCATATTGATTCAAAAATGCAATATTTGTACTGAAAAAAAGACAAAAATATTAAGTAAGAGAGTAATTTTTTGCAACACAGCATGAGAATTTTAAATTCATGTAGGATTTTAATAAAACCAGGGGACCCCCTAATTTATATTTTCCTCAATGGTTATAGGAGGTCCACGACCACCCACAGTCAACTAGCTGAGTACTCTCATATAGCTCAATGGAAAAGCATTGGGAAGACTGGAAATGCTGATTTAAAAAAAGTGTACACCTTGCGTATGCCAAATGTGTAATTGATTACTCAATCTGCATCATGAACCTTTTTTTATTTTGTGATCAGGGCATCGGGACGTCTCTCGGCATTCTCGCACACATACTCATCTCTATGAATGACAACGACTTTGATGCGCTTCAGAAAATGACTCATATTGACTTTGTAAGATGATCTGAAACGCATTCAGTCTTGTTTTTGTGGAGGTATTTGTTCTGAGATCTCTCTTTCTTTCTCTCGTCTTGATTCAGAGTTTATTGGGAGAAAATCGTAATCGTCTGCTGTCTGCAGCGCGGTTGGCTAAAATGGCTGTTGTGTACAGTCAGTATGGGTCTCTGTATGTCCTGACCAATGTGGTGAGTTTTTACTCTTTCAGAATTTTGAAAGTCAGATTTGTGCTTCGTTTTAATTTATTTAATGTAAGCATCGTTCTGACTTTGTGAATTCAGGCAACAGATTTATAATAGTCTTTATTAAAACACATGTCCTGTATTCAAATGTATAGGCCCGATACAGCAGACGTATTATAATTACATTTACATTGATAGCTAAATAAGGCAGTAAATTATTGTATTCAAGTGTAGAAGTGTGTATAATGTATAATCTTTTTGATGTTGATATTTTAAGCCTTAAATAAAAGAAAGGTAAGTGCAGCTTGTAAATTGTTAAAAATCTTTATATGTCAAAATATCAATAAACCATTTACAAGATAAATAAGCCATTATGATATGAAAGTGATGTACATGCATTGTAACAGTAATAAAAAAATCTAGTTTTCCCCCTTACTTTAAAAACGCTGTATTAATGCGTGTCTGAAATGTGCGGGAGCATGTGACGTCACACACAAAACTCGATTTTATTGATTAGTTGTTGTAGCTCTACTTTTATCCAAAGTGACTTACCGTTGAGGAATAAAACAAGCCATTCATCTTAAGAAAGCAATAAACACCAGAAGTGCCAGTAATAAAAAGTTTTAACGTTCAGATAGTAGAAGACAGTGCACGTAGAGATTAAGGAGAGAGAGACATCGTTAAAAAGGTGTTTTGTGTTTTCATTACAGATTTGTGCAAAACCTATGTGATATTTTCTATCTGTCGATAAAAAAACTTTTCTGAAATGACGACGTTTCTACAAACTGATGATATGCAACTGAAGCATAGTTGTCTTCTTGCAATAAGTCATCACATCGACTGATGTTGTAAGGTTTACAAATATCGCATCCACTGCACTAGCCATTATTTTACATCAAATTAGACATCTAATCCAAACATTAATGCCCTTTGTGACTTACTTGCGTCAGGTGAAATGTGAATAAAGTGTTTCCATTACAGTTTTGCGAAACGGGTGACAAACGTTTTGGCAAGAGGAGAAATTCAAAAAGCTTGTTTTAAAAAGAATGCAGCAGTTTCAAAGCACATAGTGTATATATTTTAATTTACAATAATTAAAAAATTAGGTAAGTATTTTTTTTATTAAAAAATTACATTTGCACCATTTTTATGAAAGGTTAAGACTGCATGGACCTGAAAATGTCAAATGGTGTAACTGCTAATTGCGCCAAAGAAGGATAAATATTAAATATTTTATCCACCCTGATGGCATGTAAGCGTAATCATAAAAACATTTAAAAATATAATTTTATTAGTTATTTCTAAATGTAAATTTTAATGCGTTTTTGTAATATTTGTTCTGACATATGCTGAAAACAGCTCTGTTTTTAAATGATCTTTGACAAATGATGTAAACATGCATGTAAAAAATATTTATATATATTTATATTTTCATAAAAAGTACTAAAGTACTAAAAATTAACGTCACATCATTGACCCAAATACCCTTTTCTGAATTGCCTGAAAAACCACCTCATGCGAGCGAGAAAACTTTTTACAATATATGGAATTTTTGCCAAAATGACTGTTTTTTTATTGGCTGTATTTTCAATTGGCAGTGTGAATTTGAAGGGTAAGAAAATGCAGCACTGTACGTACACACCAAATGTGAATAAAGTTACTAAATCGCGCTATTCACACGTAGTTAGACGCTTGAACATTTTGAGTTAACTTGCTTCATTTGCGCATGAAATTCGTGTCATTCACATGTGAATATCAGATATGAATATGCTCAATTTGGCGGCTTTAGCTAGCAAGTACTCTATATGTATGTATGTATGGATGGATGGATAGATGGATGGATGGATAGATGGATGGATGGATATATAGATAGCCCAAATTAAGTAAATAGCATTTTTAACAACTTACCAGATTGTCCCACCTCCTCACTCACTTTCTTCTTAGCAAGATCCTTTTTATTTCTGTTTCTATAAAAGTAAAAAGATGTTGTACAGCTCTGGGTTTCCACATACTCAACACTGATAATTCTGTGTTTTTGCCTCCGCTCCACATCTTAATACTTTGTTGTAGCAACGAATGATCTTCACTGTTGACTCTCAAACGATTTACGTTTTTCATTTGGTTTCTCATTCCAGGTCGCCCAAGGAACTTGTTTGCTGTCCTACAGTTTCTCTGACAAATGTTCAGCTGAGGAGCAGCACCTTTATCTTGCTTTAGCTAAAGAAGCTTTTGAGATCGGACTGCTGGCGAATACAACGGGAAACGTCGTCACAAGTAAACTGGAGTTACACACTTTACTCAAAGCGTCCTACTGTTTAGCCACAACACACCGATGGATGACAGGCCCGTCTGAGAAAGTCACCACAGCGATGAAAGCGTGTCAGGAAGGCATGACTTTATTATCCGAGTACTCCACTACAGCAGATATCGCTCTGTGTACAGAGATCATGGTTAAGATACAACAGATTAAGTCATTACTAAACGTAAAACCCTTCAGTAATTCAGATCCACGCTCCTTCATCCCCGACAGCTATCGTTCTGTGGAGTTTGGGCCTATGCGGTTCACACTTGCCGATTTCACAAAGTTGATTGACAGTTTTAGAAAGCACCACAGATCGGTGTGTGAGACTTTCGAGATCAATGCTAGGAGGGTAAGAACAGGAGATCGTAACTCGACTCACAGCTGTATCACAGCATTTCAGATAGACACAGAAGCAGAACGCTCCGAGATCACTGCACGCCCCGAACATCCCAGCGACCTGAAGACTTCCAGCCCACGTGAGGAGGTCATGGGTAGATTCATTGAGCAAAGTTTGAGAAAAAAGTCCAGCGGCACATTTTCCTCCAGACAGAATTCATCTAGCAGCGGATCCTCTTTTGTTCTGGTTGACCCGAGTTGTCTTACTGAGATTTGTGATGATGAACAAAGCAGCCATGGATCTTCTGGAGGTCAGGCGAGAAATCAAAGCCATGTCGCTCCTTCGATGCCCAAACTGCAAAGCAGTCAAAAGCAACCGACGCAGGAGCTCTGCATGACTGAAGACGGTGAGCCACCGGTCGCTGGAGATATTGGTAAGAAAAGTCTGAAAGCAAAACCTTCAGTATCTTTTAGCAGTAGTTTAGACTCATCGTATGAACATATACCAGTCCAAACACAAAGCAACATCGAAACCATAGAAGACATACTGGACTCCTCACAGTTTGACTGCGGCGTCGCTTCCCTTTCAATAAACGATCATGAGGCAAAGGTCAGGAGTGGAGATGGGAGCATGTCATCCTATTCGCTGGGCGGCAGCTTTGGATCACGCTCCTCTTGGGAGAAATTGTCCATGAGTCCTGTAAACCAGGGTTCTGAATTAAAACAGAGGAAGGAGAAGACCGATCGAGCGCTTCAGACCCCGACTCTGTCCACCACTGAGAGCGATCCGTTTGAAGAGCTGGGATTTGAGGATCTGTCTGTCCTTGACAAGCATCAAGAGACCGTCGACGTCTCCTCCTCTTCAGAAGATAACGCAGAGTCATGCCACAGATGTTTCAAGAACTGCATGATGGGAAGCGATGTGCTGACAGAGCGTGACTACAGGTGTCTGTTTGCTGGAGTTTGTCATAGTTGCTTAATCGAGAGGCTGCCAAACGAACCGATGAAAGCGCTGGACAGCAGACAGCTAAACCGTTCATACGGTGAGTGCTGTTAACACGTCCTCGCCGTGATGTTTGTTCTGAAAACTCACTCCTTTTTTTCCCGCAGATGCCGTCGTGTTGAAATACTCGAAGGCTTCGGATGTGTGGATGGGCTTTAAAAGCAGCGTTTTTATCGGAGAGATGACCGGTGACTGTGGCACACAGAGACGAGCCGTGGATGTGCAATATCTCCACCAGGAGCAACTGCTGAGCAGGTAACACCTGACCTGAAACTTTTTTTTATTGTGATCTTCCGTGAAACCTGTTTAAGCAGAATCTCTTTCTGTAATCGTCAGATATGTGGGTAAGGAGTATCTGCAGGAGAAGGGACTTCATGCCCACCTCGATGATGTGGAGCGTCAGATGACCGCACAGCACTACGTGAATGAGTTCAATAAACGTCTCTACGACAATAACGTCACGACTCAGATCTTCTTCATCCCCTCAGAAGTGCTGCTGGTATGAATTAAGAAATGATTGTTTGTTTTTCTACGGCCAATAATTAAAAGTAAGAACGCAAGGCACCCGATAGCTGTAAAAGGTCCCGCATACTCTCTCATCATGAGATATTAGGGCCTGGTGTTTTTGACAGAGGAGACTTTTAGTAGCTTTAGATCCTCAACTAAAGATGTCAACTTTAATGTGTTTTATGCGTTTGTTTGTTTCAGGTTCTGGAGAAGGATCGTATTAAAACGTGTTTGTCTGCAGAGCCGTACATGTCTGGAGATTTCATAAAGCTTACAAACAACACAAAACGTACAAAAACTGAGCACGAGGCGACAAAGTTTGGCGTCGCTTTTGGTCATTTTACCTACGAGTTCTCCAACTGTGAGGAGGTTGTGGTGGATCTTCAAGGTGAGAGATTTGTTACAAGAGAATTGTCTTGACTAATATATATGAGATGTTTTTCTCAAATCACTTTAGTTGTTAAATAAATATTATTTATTCAGATTATGTTGTAGGTGGAGTATATATATACAAACATATTACACATGATCACATGATCATTTTCAAATACAGTCCACAATTAAATATCGTCACTGTTACACAAATTCATCTTTCTGTTTGCTTTGATACAGTGATGATACATTGTACCGTTACTGTATTGTCCTTGTACTGTCAATGACAATGCAGTGACTGGGTGATGGGACAGTGACGATGTAGTGATTGGAAGTGGGACAGTGACGATGCAGTGATTGGTAGTGGGACAATGACGAAGCAGTAATGGGTAGTGGAACAGTGACGATGCAGTGCTGTGCTGAAGTGGGACAGTGACGATGCAGTGATGGGTAGTGGGACAGTGGAACAGTGACAAATCATTGATGGGACAGTGACGATACAGTGATGGGTAGTTGAACAGTGATGATGCAGTGATCTGCTGTAGTGCGACAGTGACAATGCAGTGGTGGGACAGTTACAATGTACTGTAGTGGGACAGTGAAGATGCAGTGATGGATAGTGGAACAGTGACGATGCAGTGATGTGCTGTAGTGGGACAGTGATGATGCAGTGATGGGTAGTGGGACAGTGGAACCGTGACAAATCATTGATGGGACAGTGGCGATACAGTGGTGGGACAGTGAAAATGCAGTGATGGGTAGTGGAACAGTGATGATGCAGTGATCTGCTGTAGTGCGACAGTGACAATGCAGTGGTGGGACAGTTACAATGTACTGTAGTGGGACAGCGATGATGCAGTGATGGGTAGTGGGACAGTGACGATGCAGTGATGTGTACCGGGACAGTGAAAATGCAGTAGTGGGACAGTGGTGATACAGTGTTGGGACAGTGAAGATGCAGTGATGGGTCAGTGAAGATGCAGTGATGGGTCAGTGAAGATGCAGTGACATGACAGTGACGATGCATTGACAGTACAGTGATGATACAGTATTCATTCCTTCATGCTTGAGGATATTTTGTTGACACTTGAGATAAAATTAAAAAGCTCATTCTAATAGTTAGTATCTTCCTCTATGTTTTCTGATCAGGATGGGTCACGAGCAACGGTAAAGGTTTGACCTATCTGACAGATCCCCAGATTCACTCCCTCAGAAAGCCGAGGTCAAGCAACTTCAGACAGACTGGAATCAACAACTTTCTCAAATATCAACATGGAGATGAATGTAATGAGATCTGTCACGCGGCTGGACTCAAGATAATTGACACACAGAAATTACTTCTATAAAAGACTAATAATAATATTATATTTATAATATAATATATAGGGCCGGTTTACTAGACGGGGATCAAGTCTAGTCCTAGACTAAAATACATGTTTGCACTGACATATCTTAACACTGGTGTATCTTAACATATATCTGTGTCATTGTTTTGTCTCAAGATGCACACCAGTAATGTTTTTTGTAAGGTTTGTTAGTAAAAACTACTTAAATATATAACTAATATTAACAAAGGCCCAGCCCTGGATTAATCTAAACCCTGTCGGTTAATTTGACCGTGAATGTAATCCTATGGTGTGAAAGTGCTGTCAGTTAATGAATTTGTGACATCTGAGCACAGAAACTTATGGATTGAATAAATTTGAGTTTCATTATGTGAAATAGTTGTGTCACCTTCAGATCTCATTTCACTTCTCATCAGTGGTTGGTTGCATAAACCATTTAGACTAGTCTTACAAGTTAGTCATCACTTTTTTTGTGATCATAAATAAACATTTTGACTGATCTCATTTCAATCTGAAAAGTAAGACTGATTAGCCCTTACTAATTGCTAGTTGGTCAGACTAGTCTCATAGTCTTAATTTACTGACTATGTTTAAATGCAACTGGCCGCAGTTCTTTAACACGGTCATGGGACTGTGACATCACTCACTGTTGTGTCTTATGACTGAAACCAGAATAACTTCATTCCACATTTCCATCAGAATCTCTCTCTCTCTCTCTCTCTCTATTTATCTCTGTGGTAGTGAGGGAGGATCATTATTAGATTATTACCTAGACATTATCATTGACCTCTTTATTAGTGACCTGGTAGTGTTTTAAATACATCTTAAAGACTTGTGTTGTAAAACTAATAAAAATTCATTTATTTGATCTGTAGAATCACTCATTTATATGTTAAGTGTTTTAGATGTACAGAAAATACAGTAGTTGATATTTGTGTCACGAGTACTTTGATGTCATCCGCCTGTCAGTTCTTGCAGCGCCGCGTGTGTCGAAAACGCATTTTTACTTCGGCTTTATTAACTCTACAGTAGGATCTGAAATCTTTTCTTCTTTTTTTTGCCATAATACAACAGTAGCCTACAATGAGAAGGATTGCAATTAAACAAAAGTATACAAATATTACACAATCAACAAAAAAAGAGTTAATAATAAATAAATAAAATAAACAAACAAAAAATGAGAAAAGGGTGTCATTTAACTAGCAATGTCATATTTGCTTGTAATCTTATAAGCTCTGTGATTTTTTTACTTTTACAATTCTTTAGCATAGTACAATATTTCTTAAGCTCATTTTTAAATGAGAGAAATTTGGTTTAGAGTCAGACGGATCTGAAATCTGTTGGACACCGATGAGCAGGTAAGTGACGTCACGATAAGATGATAAACAGGGAAGTGTTCATTAGTGATGGGAGAAACAAAGCTTTTTCGAAGCTTCGAATCAATTGAACCAATTGCTTTGAAAATTGATTCAGTTTATCTAAGCGTTCGAAACACCACGCACGCTGGCGACACCTGCTGGTAGTGATCTAGCCAAACATTTTACACTTTTTTGAATGACAAAATGATAGCAAGATTTTTATTAAAATATTTTTTTTTTATATTTAACCTAAGACATAATTAAAAGTATATGATTCGTTTTTAGCTTTATTCGGGGCACTCCCCTTTTTTCCATTTTTTTTGCACCCCCCTTTTTTTTGCACATTTTTGTCATTAAATCTGTCTATAAACAATATTCAGACAAATGGTAGTGTTATTAGTGGTTATACTAGTCTTTTGTGATCAACTCTTGTCTAGTGGTGATTAATCGGATTTTCGAAACAGTCATGACGTAATGAAGCCTCGTTTGCTAAATTCACGTGACTGGCCAGTTTGAAACAAGCTCCGAACCAATTGATTCGAAACAAAAGATTCGTAAGTGTTTCGAAGCCTCATGAAGCAGTTCTTCGAAAGCGACCATCACTAAGTGTTTATGTGTAGAGTGTGGTGTAAGTTACTGACAGAAACACATCGATCCGTTAAACTTGTCTGAAGCTCGCGATCACAGGACAACATGAATTCATTGCTTTACTTTGGTCTTTTAATGTTTGTGACGGGGATCTGTTCAGGACATAAACCTCATCCATGCCGTAAGTCTGAATAAAGAAGAATCTAACTTAGATTTAAACTTATTTAGCTCACCTCAGTGGTGTGAAGCAATATATTCAATTTTTTTCATGTAGCATCTCAATGTTATGATCATTCACAACACGTTTGCTTTAGAAAATGGTTATTTTAAATAGAGACGAGTCCACAGTTTTGAACCTCGGACTGTGAGGGGTTGTAAATGAGTTTAAAGGTTTGTTTTTAATAACTCTCAGGTTCTCCACCTCTGCTCTCTGGAAGTCTGTCTGTGGTGAGTTTATTTTTACTGATATTAACATTAATAAATCAGGAAATTGACCATGGTTTTATTCTTGTGAAAGTGTAGTAACCATGTTTTTTTGTATATTGATTACTATCAGCAAAACTGTGGTTTTACTACATTAACCATGGTTTAACTATGTTTTTTTTAAACCATGATTATTTTGTGTTTACCATGGTTTTACTACAGTAACCACGTTTTTTAACTGTAGTAAAACAATGTTTAATCGCAAGTGCTCATATAGGGATTGTTAATGTACGTCACCGCAGTGTTGCATTATGGGACGTGGGCGCCATGTTTAGAGGCACCGCCGACCGCTATGCCATTTAATTGTGGGTGTGTTAAGCTAAAACTAGGTAAACTTGAAGAAGAACCGAAGAAATTTAGGAGTTTGAAAGAAAAAGAGAAGGGACCCTATCGGGAGAAACTAAGTGCTACTGCCAAAAAACTTTATTTGGACAAATAAACAACAGATCCATTTGATTTAGCAGCCCATGACTGGATTACGGATCCAGACGCACTACCTCCGCTCACATATCTGTTATTATTACCTTGTTTTTGGATTGAGTGCATACACTTTGCAGGAGTTTAAGAGCTATAAATCCCTTCAAGCTCATAGTAAGATGACATTCTTCTTTCGGAGTTTTATGACGGTTGGCAAACCAGCTAAAAGAAATATGCCATTTACTTACAATGTATACGTATCTTAATGAATCTATAAAAAAATATCCGTTTTATTCTGTGCAATGAATCAACACATGTATATAAGATGGCTCTTCTGTTCTTGGCCAAGTTATTAAAACAAACAAAATGCTAAATATTCAGCTAACGTTATGTTATTTCAAAGAGTCACAAGCAGTGGGTTTGAGCAGTTGCATTTAATAAAAAATATTTGTTATAATCGTCAAAATTGTCTAAAGATTTATTTTTATAACTCTTGTGGTTATGTTGATCAGAAATGAATGAATAACGTTACATAATTTACATTTACAAGTTAGTTTGACAGTGTTAGCATAAAAACAAGACAATTTAAGTGGTTCTGCTTTTATTAATCACAAATTACTGAATGACTGAAAATGCAGCAAACACACTCTATAGCTGATGCAGGGATTTTTTTGAAAAGTAAAAGTTTTTTCTCCTGATTGCGGCAGGCAAACCACGCGATCCGGCGTCTTTTCGTCAGCTCCTCCACCGGCTCCCCCAAATAAAAGCTGAAAAAACGTATTCCGTTGTTCAGTTTCCTCCCTGAACGATCGTGTGACCTGCTGTGGCAGTTCTTGATCGAGCAGTACTGACTAAACATATCCAAGTTTATTAAAATCTCGACAGAAAATACAAAAACAACCTCCAACACACTAACTCAAATACAGCGGGATAGGAGGCGATCCTGCAAATATGGCGGATTACTCATAATGCCACACGGCGTGACGTCAACTCCACATTCCCTATAATGAAAAGTCCTTACCGGTTTCTCCACAGATAGTTTTATTTGAACAACAATGTTTAAAACAGATCCACTGTGATATAAGTGCTCGAAAATAAACACCTGACCTGCGTGACGTCACTGAGTCAGCGTCGACACAGAAATCACTGAAGCATAAATAACGAGTGTCCGTACACTTCCTGAAGTCATCTGTTTCAGGATATTCTGCCATATTTATAAAACGTCACGTAAGGGTCTGATCAGGACGCACTTTTGCTTGATTGGCTGCTGCAGGTTTTTGGAAAATAAACCGTTCTTTCCAGAACCAATTAATAACGTCCTGGGAACGTTCTTTTTAAGTTTTATTTTTGCAACCATAAAATAACGTTGCAGGGTGGTTATTTTTAAAATAACCTAAAAAATGCTATAGACGGTTTCAGTAGTAACAACATAAACAAGCGGCTGTCATGGTCCGCACGTAACTTCCGGTAAACTACGTTTAAAGAACTTTGTTGTTATTCTTAGCGTAGTTTATTTATATAAGCAAAAAAAAAAAAAAAAACACATAGATTACCTAGGACACCAAAACATTTTTTATTTTCGACGAGGCATTTGTTCAAGAGATCAGTTTAGCTTTAGCAACTAGTCAGACCATTAAACAAACGAAACCGGAAGTAAAGTTCGGATCCAGACGTGTATCGCGTCAGCGCACGTGCGTCCGATGAAACCGTCTGTACAGAACGTCCTCTGTGTTTTTTATTTAGTAAGTCTGTTTGAATAAATAATAATATATCTCAATCTATGTACATTTTCAAATTAAATAGGCTTTATGCCCAGCTGCACTGCTTCTGGCTGAAGTTCAGGACGTAGTGCAGCTGGGCATAAAGCCTATTTAATTTGAAAATTTACAATTATTTGGTTTGACGTGTAACGTAAGAATTTTATTAAAGTAAAATTATTAAAGTATTTCACAAGCATCTCAATATTATGATCGTTCACAATCAAAAAACATTTGCATAATATTGACAAGAATTAGAAAATGATTCTTCTAAATAGAAAAACAAAGCTAGTTTAACGTCCTCTTAATGTTAAAATAACTTTATTCTAATGTTAAACTAACCTTAAATTAACGTTCTGCTTTTGTAAAGAAAACTTTCCTGGCTAACCAAAAACAAACCTTGGAAAATAACCTTCTGGGAACAAACATTTGACAGGCGCTCTTATGTATGTCGATGACATTATTTGGGCATCGTTTAAAGATTTATAGATTTCACATCTGAAATGAAGGGGTTCATTCTATGAACTTCGCATTTTTGAGAAATGATCACAAGATCAAATTTAGGATGCTTTCTATGCAGCATTTTATAAATGAGGTCCCTGCAGTGGTCTCCTTATTAAAGATTATTTTGAAACCCAGATGGAGGAAAGAAATGAAGAGCTTCCACACTGAACCTTGTTCCTCTCTCTTTCTCTCTCTTCTCTCTCAAGAGTGCTAAAGAAGGTCAGAACTGGGCTGTTGCCAAATATCGCTATGATGCGTTTGGGCAGCGCATTCGTTTGTGGGAATTTGGAAAATATGACGACAAATCATTTCATCTGAACATGTTGTTCCTCTTTCGGGAGGTAAAGTCGCACTCACACAGAGGAACTGAAGCACAATCATGAACTGCTTACTGACGGCCACGTGTTCCTAAACCAGAATTTCTTTTTGTTTTTTCTTCATGTGTTTCATTAGGGTGTGGTTTACACCATCAGTTACAGGAACAAGACCTGTCAGAAGAATCTCCTCAACACGACCTTTCACCCATCAGAGATTCCTCGTAACGCCTCTCTGATGTCACAGGTAGTTTTGGGAGGTTCCTCTGGACCAGGTGAAGGTCTGCTTGTCAACACCTGGACAGGAGTCGTACCTGAGACTCAAGGTTAAGTCACGTGACTTTTACTTCAACACATACTACACAGATTGTCTAAAGTTTGTTGAGTATCAAGACAACCAGCTTATTTTCAATCAGGACCCCAAAGCATTTTATGGTCTTACGCCTTCCACAGAAGAGAGATAAATATATTTAGACCAATTTCAGCCAGTATAACAAAAAATGTTTCTGGACAAAATCATCTACCCTGTCTTTATCTTTAAATGTTCATAATGTAGATGGCGTAAAGTTTATAATGACGGGAGGTTCGGTCGTCTGTAACCCACTGGTGGACTCATTGTGTAAATGAAGTCCTTTATTATTTCTGCAGGTAAATATCTGGCCACTGTCACAGAATTCGGCTGCATCCCTGTCTCGATGTTATACTATACAGCAGAGACGGGCTGGGTGGTCACCAGGTGAGACAGGATTAATGTATGTGGTTGTGATGAATGATAAATAAACACACTTCCCAGTAATTATGTCAAACTGATTTTTTTTGCAGCTATTTTAACGCAGTAACCGGGATCGAGGACCCTGACGATTTAAACCCTCCGTCCTTCTGCACTGGCATACAAACAGAAGAAGAAAAACTCAATTTCTTTAGTGCCTTTTTCTAAAGAAAACAAAAAACATATCATTTTTAACCTCCATACTGTAACACTTCTAGTAATGTGAATGTGTTTTATTAACCTGTTATCAAATTTAAATCATCAAACTACTTCTCTTTCTGATTTAGAGTTCACAGACGTGAACATGTTTTAGTTTTACTAAATGATAATGCAAGTCTCTTTTGATTCGAGCGTTTATGGAGAAATTATTCTGCAGCTACAGCTGAACAACTATAAAAATCTTTTTTATAAAGAGAATAAAAACTTTCAACAATTTGGATGAGAATTGTTTGTTTTTCTATAACATCTAAATCTCACGATTCACACACACAAATTCATTGTCTCCCTCTTTATTGCTTGCTTGCATCATTCAGAAACTTTTTAAATCCTTAAATGATGAGACTATTTCAGGAGCTGCTAATAATGAACTCCTTATGATCCACATCAGTCAAACACAGATCATCTAAGAGTGATAAACAGTGAATATCATAAAGCATTAAGAAAGAAGGAAGTGTTAAATACTGACTGAAAACAGTTTATTTGTGCTGTAATCTGACATGAAAAACTCTGAAACAAACAGCCTCAATAAATGTTTAAGTCCACTGCAAAAAATGACTTCTTACTTCATATTTTTGTCTTGTTTTCAGTACAAATATAAAAAAAGCTGGCATTTTAATTCTAATGAGCATTATGGCCTAAGAAAAAAAAGTCTAGTTTTAAGATTAAATTTAAGTGCATCTGTGCTTAAAACAAGCAAAAGTATTTGCTAATGGAATAAGATTTTTTCTTGAATTAGGTGTTGAAGGAAAAAGTTCAAGATTTGTTGTTTGCTTGTCTTATGCACAAATTCACTTAAATTGTATTTTTTTATTCTAAAAATAGACTATTTTCTTAGGTCATTTTGCTCATCAGGAAAATGCATCTTGATTTTTGAATTTTTAAATATTTGTACTGAAAACAAAACAAAAATACTAAGTAAGAAAGTTATTTTTTTGCAATGTTTATAAAGAAACTTTAAGTCATGTTGTTAATAGTTAAGGATGTCTTGATGGGTTTTGATTTTAATACAGTAAATGAATTATTGATGAAGATGATTGTTTAATTCTTAACAGCTAAACTGATTTCTAAATATTTCCCTAAAGCAAGCACATTTAACCTGCCTAAAAGCCAAAACCATCTTAAGTTGAGCTCTTTCACCAAATCAAATGTTTATTTTTAAGAAATTGCATAAGAATGAAGAAATGTTGCTGCCTCAAGAACAAAAGATTTGTATATGATTAGTGTCAAACTAAACACAAGAGCAGAAATATTTGTAAAAGTATTTTAAGCGTTCGTTCAGATTTAACCAAGTGCTGAATTAATCCTCAGGTGTGATCATTTTAAAGGAAGAGTTTAGGATGTTTTGGTTGTTGTTTACCCCCTCACTTCATCCAAACCCGTACGCTGGATATCTTATTTAATAGAGACGTCATTCATACTCTTAATCCTCTAAACACTTGTGTGGTTTTACTGTGAGAAATCTGATCATATTGACTCCTGTCTGACAGATGAGAATTAGCAAGAAGTCTTTAGATTATGAAAAGACAAGCAGCTCTGAACTAAACACGTTGTCTTTGGCAGTAAAAGATCTGATCTGTTTCCTGAGTGAAACTGTGGAATTGTGGAAGTGAGCATCTGATTGGCTCTGTGATGAGCGAGCGTTTACGTCATAAGGAGGCGGTGCACGTGCTGCAGCTGCTGCTGTGATAGGACGAGGCAGTGTCTCTGCTCGTTACCGCGGGAACAGGGAATCGCCACTCTCCCGACCAGCACGGAGCCGCCGCTCCTCTGCTCGTCTTTGGCCTGAAAGAGAGAAACACACGAGCGATTATTGAGACGCTGCGCCATCGTGAAGCTTCACAGAGATGTTTGTGAGTTTGGGCATCAGACCTTGAGGAAAGAAGTGGCCGGGAACGAGGCGAAATCAGACGGCACACGAGCGCCAGGCTGCTGAGAGACGACGTGCTGCGACACTTCAGCCTGAAACAACAAGAAAACATCTTCAGCACGTCAGAAATGAGCACACAGGCCCGGTGTTATTATGGGATGTAATCACTCTTACCCTCACTTTATCCAGGGTCTCGTTCAGAGAATTCAGTCTGGCCGTCTGCTCCAATAGCTGAGCACTCGCACTCGCTGCAGACAGACAGATATCAGAGACCATTAAAGAGACAGACAGACAGAAACATTAGAGTCTATTAAAATAGAGCTGCAAAAACTTATCGATAAAAATCGCTAATGAAATTTGTTGTCAATGAATTTAATAATGGATTAGTTGGTCTGTGACGTCACATGCTCCAGCACCGTCAGACACGTGTCTGATTCATAAAGTGTTAACTGTGCAAACTCTGTGTATGTTTTGATCATCGTTCTGAATCCGATCTCTAACAAAATTCCTTTACCAAAATGCAATCAACTCAGCTTTTTGCTCAATTTTTTTTGCTCAAAAGAAATCTACCCATATTAAAAACGTTTATAACTTAAAGAATATAGCTGGATATCCATTTATTTTGTCCCCTTTTTGATTCCAAATGTAAACAGCAATTAACAATATAGAAAATTAAAGAAAATCTATCTACTCAAGTTAAGATATAGTGACAACGGTGACGGTCAAAAAGTTTGTTTGACCTCGCTCCTTCACGCACACTTGCTGTGGTAAATCTTCATCATAAATACAATACATAAAGCGCCCTCTATTGGCGTGACAGAAAACTACACCACCTGCATAACCAAATGGCTCCTATAACGAGGATCTGGCACACCAACAGTGACAGAAGCAAAAGCGCAAATGAATGCTGGTTGTTAAACTATTAATTTCATCCTTTAATATGATGTTTGTATTTGTTAATTTTTTTTTTTTATAAAAATAGTACAAAACTACAAACATCTGTTTTAAAGTAAGAGGGAAATCCAGGTTTTTAATACGGTTACAACTGTGCCATATCATACCGTTCATGATAATAGCGATATAATTTTTTTACATGACATGACATAAATATGTAATTTTGCGATATAGATGATATAGCAACGCGATGACGTATGGCGCATTTACGTTCCCTAACGCGCACAGCAACAACACCGTCAAGTAGAACCAGACTGTGAGGGTACGCGAGGAGGATATATTAGCAGCTGGTGATGTGCGGCCAAAAAGTAAACAAATGACTCTACCCGAGCATCACTGTGCAAATTACTTTAGTTACTGTTATACTCAAGTGTTAAGGAGTAACGCTGACTGAATTTAAAAACAAAATTTTTTTCACATTTAGGAAAATCTAGTTATACTGACACATGTTTACTTATTATTTAATTAGACAGATCCATCTTTTCTATTTATTTTTCATTATATGATGTGATCTGATGAGTTTAAAGCGGTTTGTTTCTTCCACGAGCGCATCTTGCAGTTTACTCCTGGGTCCTAAAGTACACCTGATTTACACAACATACGCAGACCATAAACACAGACAGATGACTTGATGATTTGTCCCTGTGTTTAATTGAATTGAATTGGATATAAACATCTGATTTATTCACTTGTGTTTTATCTCAACTAGATGAATGTTTATCTTACAACCCCAAATGTGCCATGATTACTGTTAAGGATTAATGTTATTTATGTGATGTTTATGCAAACAAAAGTGCACTTACATATGAAATCAATTTAAAATAACTTGAGTCACTGGGATGTGTTGGGAGTGTATGGGAAACTGGTAGAAAATCTGTGGTAGTGATGTAAAAATGTTCATACCATTTCATCTTTCAAAATATCAAAAAGATTATATTACAAAAACTCTAGTAGTGTCTGGCTTTTACACTTTTAAAAGTACACTTCCACACGTGAATACCCTCATTTAGTGCCTTATTTAGCTATAATAAGTGAAGAATATTTTATCGGATTAATCGATTATGAAAATAATTGTTAGTTGCAGCCCTGCATTTAACAGAGAGAGAGAGACAGACAGACAGACCTGGTGTTTTGCCGGTGATGTCCACCACTTTGACTCCAGCACTCATCTTCAGCAGGTTGTTTAGCAGAAGATCCGTCTTACGGTACAACGATCCTGAAAGGCCTTCAGGTATGACTCCCTCCTTCATCCCCGTCATACGAGCAACCTTCAGGGGCGGCAGAGACGCCAGCTGCTCGCGCATCTTCTCAGCCTGTGAGTGGAGGTCAATCATTAAAATCTGAAGGTCAGACTGAGCAGATATCATCAGTTCAGATCCAAACAAACAGATCTGTTCTCAGTCAGTAGCCATGTTTACATCACCATGATTTTATGAGCCCAAAGAAATGAGAATCAAGATGATAAATCCCTTCTGACTTATGCGTTAAAGAGTAAATGTGAAAAATGGGAGATAGAAACGCATATGCTGAATAAATTCGAACATAGTGAACATTAAACTAGGGATGCACCGATACCACTTTTTCCATCTCCGATCCGATTCCGATGCCCGAATTCTGAGTATCGGCCGATTCCGATATCTGCCGATCCGATACTACTGTATTTTTCTTGAACAATTTAAATTACACACAGACACACATGCACACGCACGCACGCACGCACTCACACACACTATACAAATGTGTAGTGTGCTTTCTGCTAAATCTAGCATAATATAATTATATTATATATAATTATACTTTTAAATGTAAAAACCAATAATTTAAAATGATTTTATTTTACAAGAAGTTACAAGAACATTAGTAATTATTAACCATGGCAGTGTTTATGAGAAAATAAAATAGACACGTTTGATCAAATAAGTATGCTAAATATATTTTCCTTAATTGCGCAAAAAGTCACAGTAAAAAAGCTTTAGTGTGCAGATAGTTATTTTGGGAATTATGCACTTAACGGGACCTTTTATGCACATTTCGGGTGCAGAATTGATGCGCCTAAATCATAGTGAGTGCGTCTAAATCATACTGCGCTTCCTGGGTGCAGCATTGATGCTCTAGAAGCATCCTCACATGGGAATAGTCGCGCCGCAATGGAAAGTTACGTTCATAACTATTAAAACCCAAAGAGATTAGATGCATCGTGTGCTCAGCACATACTGAGTTGCATCCATCCAACAGTTTACTGAGACTTTATAAAATCAGATCTTTAAAACAGCCTTCAGTTATTGTGTGTGTTCGTGTGTTGAATGACGCGTTTCATCCGTCCGCTTCACCTGTGCATTAACTCGGCACATACTGAATTGCATCCATCCAACAGCTTCCTGAGACTTTATAAAATCAGATCTTTAATAAAGCCTAACGTTACAGTTATCTTGTGTGTCTGTGTGTGTTGAATGACGCGTTTTTATCCGTCTGCTTCTCACCAGTGGATTAACTCAGTTTGCAAGTAAGTTACAGTGTTTCTGTGAACATTAATATCTTAAATTTGCATTTGTTCCTTCACATGAAGCTATTGAGTGTAAGATGACTTTGATTATAGTGCATAAAAACGTTTATGGTGCTCTTATAATACTTGGTCGTTTTAATCGCTTGTCAGTGACAACCATGGGTAACGTGCAGTATCGGAATTGGATCGGTCCTGTTAGTCCGATATCCGATCCAGCAAAGAAGGCCGGATCGGCCCCGATACCGATCCAGAATATCGGATCGGTGCATCCCTACATTAAACCCACGTGACTGATAGTCTAGCTGTCGCTGTCTTTATCATAAATGGGGCTTGATGTTGTCGTAATGCCCTGCATCAAAAACTCTGAATTCCTCCTTCTGTGCACAGCATTCAGTTTGACGATTACAAGCTGCACTGATAGAACATTTATATCTTACCCAATCATTACTAAATGCAGTAATGTCTCTATTTTTTAAGTGTCTCTTGTTTTATTTACTGCTGGTTACTAGATTACCAATACCACCGTCATTTGCTCAAAAAACTTAAAGTGCCCGTATTATGAATAACTCACTTTTTCTGGGTTTTGGGGTGTTATTTTGTGTCTCTGATGCTCCCACACGCATACAAACTTGGAAAAAAATCCATCCATGCTGTTTTGAGTGAGATACAGGTTTCTGAATGTCCTCTGCCTTGAGTCTCAGATTGCGGGAGTTCAAACTCAGCTCCGTTGTGACGTAACAAAAAGTTTCGTCACATTCAGTTTGAATTTTCCCGCCCACCACCCCACTCGCAGGTCTCCACCCACCAGGTAGCTAGAGAGCATAGAGCAGTCACTTGAATGAGACCCTCTGTGCTGTTATCATGTCTCACGGAAATAACAGCGCTATTTGGATATTATGGATTATACTCCCGCCTACTTTTAAAAACAAAGTTTTAACGCGTGATTATTGGAACCCGGAGTAATCTTATATACAGTGTGTTACGACGCAAACAGTCCTCAGATTGTAGGCGATAAGACCTTCATGCGAAATCTGATGTAAACAACAGACTATGTATCTATATTTCACGGATTATACGCATTTGTGGACAAAATTGGATGTATTTTATTGGACTTTCATGGATCATTCACACATCTGAAACAGACTGGATTCGATTCGCGATCGCGTTGTATCATCACAAAAGGTACGTTAAGTCATGTTATATTTTGTATGTTGTCATCTTCTTTCACAAAATACTACATTTATGATGCTAGATCTAAAAGCTTTTTGCCAAACTAACCGAGACCGTACGCCCCGGCTTTTCTGACGAGGTGAGCCTCTAATAACTTTACGGTCCGCATAGATATATACACGGTCCGGACCTCCCGCTAGCTTCTAGCAATTAGCACGCGGTCCACAAGCAGTATACATCCCCGCCGGGGCTTAATTTCTGTGATTTGCGAAAATAATGCGTTTGAAAATGTTTTATAATGGGAATATGTTAGCATTGTCCAGGGAAAACGAGTTTATTGTTGTGACTGCTAACGTAACATCACAATTTACTCTGGAATCATTGTGTGTCATGAGTTTCTTTCCCTGTAGTGTACTTATTAGTGATACTTTTCTGCATGATTTGTCTGTTGGCAACATAAACCGTTAATAATAATAATAATAATATATAAAATAAAAACACAGTATGGTCTGTACTGCTCACGATACCACTGAGCATGCGCACGGGGACATGACGTTAGTAGTGGGGTGTGATCAAAGGAGCAGCAGCTCATAAATATGTAATGACTAGCTCAAAACGGCACAATCTAAACTGCCCTGAAACAGAGGCTACTAGAGATGGGTAACAATCTTTTCCTACAAGCTATTTCGAGCAAACAACTTTTGAAACATGCTTCATGGAACTCATACACCTATATAACTTGTGGAAAAGCAGTCATAAGATGGGCACTTTAATGGAAACACACTGAATTCACATTTGTTTGTTTTTCTTTTTGCGAATTCGATTGAAACCCACATTAAACACGCGCACACACACACACACACACACACTTCTGAGGTCTTTATCTTTAAAAACCTTGAGTCTGTAGTTTTCACTCTTCAGATGTTTAATAGCGAGTCGCTGGACGTCGATCTGCTGTTTGAGAAGAGGAGAATCCACCACCTGAACTGAACCTGCAGACAGAGCTCCAGATGTTCCTCCTGTACACAGAGATGTTCAAGTCAAACAAATGCAGACCACACACAATGAGAAACATCGACACGAGTCACTGCGAACCTGCTCCTGCTCCCGTTGCTGTGACGATAGAGGCGATGCCAGAAGCTTGAGGTCCACGCAAACCCTCTGCGGCCCGTGATTGGTTGCTGATCCTTTGTTTTAACTCTGCCTTCTCAGATTCTAGCTGATCTATATCTGCCTGCAGCGCATCCATCGTTTCCTCAAACTCTCTGTAGAAACACAGAAACAACCAATAAAACACTCAAAGTCTGACTGAACAATATTACACATAATCATTACTCTGAAAATTCATCTATTACACAAACAAAAAAACAACAGAGGATAAAAGATGATATCTCAGGCCCTGTTTACACCTGATATTAAGATGTGTTTTGGTCAACCGGATCACAGGTGGATGATGTTAAATACAGGTGTAAAGAGGTGTAAGACACTTTGAGCTCATCCACTTTTAACCACATTCAGAGGTAATCAAAAACACATTCGACCGGATTACTTTTGTGGTGTAGATGCCCATGATGTGGTTGTATGTGTTTAAACAGCCACAAAATACTGCCTGTTCTCTGCTTATTGATCTAATGTGATGTATGGAGCACAATGGTTTTACATCGGTCCTGACTTTTAGCGTTAACACGCAGTGTGGTCTTTAGGCTTTCATTGATAGAACTGAAGTGGCTGCTCTCCGCCCTTTCGTTTCGCTTTCATTTTGCAAGCGTGTGAATGTTGTTTGAGCTTATTTCTTTAATTGGCTTTATGGCCAGCTGCACTACTTCTTGAACTTCAGCCAGCTCCTTGTTTCCTGTCTGACATTATTGGACAAACTGATTAATCCAGGTGTGTCTGATTATTGTTGTTGTGACTACTGAGGTCAGGCACACCTGGATTAATCAGTTTGTCCAATAAAGGCAGACAGGAAACAAAGAGCTGGCTGAAGTTCAGGAAGTAGTGCAGCTGGGCATAAAGCCTATTGCTCTGAAATATCAGAGAAAGCTCTTATTTACACCACGACTGATATCATTTCAGATGTTTAGTATGTGTGTGTATATAAAACACAGTTCACTGCGGTACGATACAACATCAATCATCTCATCCAGCGATGTAATATTTGCAGATACATTAAATGTTTCTTTGATGCAATTACAATTAAAATAATTTATCAATACTTTAATATTATGTGCCTTGTTAAGCAGTTACATTTTAATAACTCACGGATGCAACCAAAATATATAACATGAACATTTAATTAAACTCTTTAAAAAAGGCACAATCTCTCTCCCAACAAAAACAAACTAAGAAAATAAATATTCTTAAATAAATAATGAGGGAAATAATGTGACATAAACTCAAGCTTATGATGGCAACAGTCAAAGTCTTTAGTTTTTCAGCTGGTGCTGGCAAACGTTTTCTGTCAATACAAAATATTTCCAAACCCACGATATGCATCCAATAGCAGTCACAATGTCTTCTGTCACGGTGTTTTACTTTCACGTCCTGACACGGATGCATGTTACGTCAAGGAAAAAGGCCGCAGAGTGTGTCAAAATAAAGGTCCTCATATCGATATTTTATGTGTGGCATTGAACCATCGTATCATTAGAAATTTCATCGATGCATCGATCCATATCCATGTATTGTTACACCTCTAAATATAAGTGCACGTCACTTTAAACCCGTCACTTTAAACTTACTTCTCTTTCTTTTTAAGCAGAGAGAGAGCATCGTCTAGTTTGGTCTGGATCTTCTCCACGCGTTCATCTGCGTCTTTAGTTGATGTGTCCAGCTTTTTCTCCAACAAACTCAGACGAACGTTTGCTTCACTCAGCTCTTCTCCCTGTTAAACATGAATATTAATGAGCTCATTTCTTTATTCTCTGCTATGATATGATGTGCATATTTTAATATTGTTTATTGTGTGTTTGTAGCTGAGAGCTGGAGCACACACAGATCATCTGTTTAAGAATGATTTCAATTATATTTATGAAGGTAGTTACTTATAAATCAAAAGCACATGAGCAAGTAGTTTGATTATTTCTCACCTTGATTTTAAGGGATTTTTTCAGTTCTTTGATGACAGTTTCACGATCTTCTAGTTTATTTCCCAAACCCTCAGCATCTGTCATCTCAGCTCTCACTGCAGCTGCACGGATTTCCACTGGAGGGCACTGCAGACACCGACACACACACCGACAGACACACACACACACACACACACACACACACACACACAGTGAGATCACTAGGAGAATGATGATGTTATAAGTTTGATGATGATATGAATGTTTGAGTTTGTGTACCGCTCGCTGAGGTTTTTCTGTATCATATTCTCCCTCCTGCATTGCTGTTGCCATCTTATTCATGGTTGTTATGACAGCAGTACAGGACTGACGGAGACACTCGTATGGATTCAGACCATGAGACCCATACACCTGTTCACACAAACACACACACAAATATTTACTACTTATATTTATTGAGACATCAATGTGAGTGTGTGTCGTGTATGCAAGGAATAATCGATGACGGGCCATTTAATTATTCTAAAATAATGAACGCCCAAGGTGGCACGTCAAGTCAATTATTCCTCACAGTTATCACAAACATTGCTCTGGTGGTTAAGACGTTTGACGGGTCAGGTGTGTGTTTATCATAAAATAATGCATACCCATGGAAGATTTCTCAACCAATCAGAATAGAACATTCGACAGACCCACAGTTGTATAAATGACTGTATGTGATGATGTGTGTGTGTTTTATGTGTACCTGCTCCACCACTTTAAACGTCACATCTTCGACTTTAAGTGCGTTCAGTCCCTCAGGTTCTGCCAGAGGTGCGATCATCTGAGCACAAGCGGCCGCAACTTCCTGCAGAACCGCAACCACACGCGTCAGCTGCTTCCTACAGTCCATCAGCGTCTCGCTCACCTACACACAGACAGACACAAGTTATTTACTTTAATGTTGACGGATCATAGATTGATGTAATACAGCTTCAGCTGATAATCATTGTATAAGTAATGAAATTAAGATATTTTCACAGTTTATTTTAATGTGAATGCAGAGAATATCCAGTTGTTTTAGGATTAAGCAACAGCACCATCAGGCATCTGAAAACAACAAAACATGGCAAGTATCTGCAAATTGTGTTGTTGTCTACATGAAGCAGGTTTTGTGAACTTGTGCCCTCAAAATAAATGAAGTGGTCATTATGAGCCATGGCCAAGAAAATAAAATCTACTCATTACTTGGTACTCACTACTGTTTTGAGCATACCAAGAATACGTTTTCCAAAAAATGCCAGAAATTCCTTGTGAAATTGTTACAGCGTTATGAAGATATTTGGTTTCTTTGGCACGCACGTCTTTGGAATTTCTCGATGTCAACTTAATCCAAGTGTCATCTTAACATCAAGTGTTGTTGTCAGTATTGTGTTTCTCATGAAACAGAGCCGTACCTGATCAGAAAAGACGAGAGCTGCCGGTATACCCGGTGCATCGGTTCCTGGCATCCTCCTGCGGATCTTCTTGCAGAATTGTCGAATGTCTCCACAGGAAGTGTCCAGGTCCTTCAACAGCACAGAAAGCTCCGCCCCTTCCTGTCCTGCCTGCAGAAACGCCCGCAGACGCCCGACCTCCGCTCCCATACATTCGAGAGCACTCTGGGTAAACTACAGGTGATGAAGAACAGTCAAGATTATTGATCCGTCTATAAATGTGTTACTGAGTACAGAATTCATCTTTGTTCATCGTGAAAAGTTGTAAAAAATTGTTCGTCGGCAAGTTCCAATGTGTGTGTGTCTGCAGTGTAGTGTGCTGTGTTGTGTGTGTACCTTGATATGATCAGACAGTTGTATTGTGCAGTCTTCAGGTTGTTCAGAGAGATGAACAGTGTAAAGTTGCTGTAGGATAAAACACAGCAGCACATAACAATGCAGTTATTATTTAAAAGTGTATTGATTCACTAAATTAACTGTGTCACATGTGTGTGTGTGTACCTGGTAGTATTTAATGGCTTTAGTGAGCGTCTCCACTTGAACGGTCTCATCGAGCTGATCTTTATGAAGCAGATCTATGAGGAAGTCTAGAGAACGCTCATGAACGCTCATCTCTGAGTACAGCGTCCCCATCCGCTTATACACCTCTACATTACACTGACTCAAAGCTCTGACGGACAGACAGACACAGCGTGAGACAAACATGAAATCTGTTCAACTCAGAAATACACAAGATTATCTTTCTCTCTTTTCATCATTCTGCTGTGGCAACACACAACCAACATTAACAAAGTAAGTGCTGTAAAAGATTTTGCCAGAAACAACTTTATGCTAATTTTCACCTCAACCAGAAATCTGGTGCCGTTTTAATATTGTGTGTATATCATATTCTGTTTATAATCACATGTGTGTGGAGTGTACACTTGAGCTTTTTCACATTTACCATTACAATGATCAACAGTAGCTGTGTTTCCATTACAGATTTGCGCAAAACTTTATCGTTATTTTCTAAATGTCAACAAAAAAACGTTTGAGAAATGACGACATTTCCATTAACTGATGTTATTCGACTAAAACATAACTTGGTTCTCTTGCGGCGGTGGGTGTGTTCGGCCTCATACGGCATGCATATGACATCAAAATACTGCTATTTCTATTTTATTGATTGATTTTCACGGTTTAATATTATAAATGTTATTATGTAAATCAGAGGTCTCCAACCTTTTTGTGAGCAAGGGTTACCACAATTGTTAAAACAATCTCGTTTTACTTGATATTACTTGTTGATACACTGCAAAAAAATTATTTTCAAGAAATGAGCAAAACGACGCAAGAAAATAAGTCTATTTTTTGCAGTGTATTTAAGTGTTTTGTGCATAAAACAAGCAAAAAAAATCGGACAATTGGGTAAACTAATTTTCTTGAATTTTTCTTGAATTTGGTGTTTGAAAAAGATTTTTTCGCTTACCCAATGGGCAGATTTTTTTGCTTGTTTTGTGCACAAAATCACTTAAATTTGATAATTCTGGTCTAAAGACTAGACTTATTTTCTTGGGTCATTTTGCTCAGCAAGAAAAAAACATCTTAATTTAAGAATTTTTTTTATATTTTTACTGAAAACAAGACAAAAATACTAAAGAATTTTTTTCTTGAAAATCTTTTTTTTTTGCAGTGTATATTTTGTAAATGTTTAAAATGATAACATACATAAAACAAGCCAAGCTAAAAATATGTAATAAATAAATATTAAAATTGAGGCTATTAATAGAATGTGCTGTGGTGGGACACTCACAGACTGCGGGCACCATGTTGGAGACCACTGATATAAATGTTTGACACTTCTGCGTGTATCTAATCATTTCCCCCACACACTGCTGTTGTGTAGTAAATGATGTTATATGTTAGTGAAGTAGTAATGATGGAGACGTACAGTTGGTATTTGTGCAGCGTGGCCTGCAGCAGGTTTAGAGAATAAACCAGACCAGACGCAAAACTCAGCTGTTCTCCGGCCGGCCCGCGGAGTCCGGCGCGTTCTCCTGAAGAACCGTTCAGATCAAACTTCTCTTGAACCTGTTTACCGATCAGCTCAGCCTGTAAGGAACATCAGTATATTTATCACGCATATCAACTTAATGTTAGTGTGAAGACAAAAAAAAAAAACACATTTAAACATCAACTTCTGAAGTTTCAGTTCTTTATTGTGTATTTACAAACAAATCTTATAATAAACCATCTCTTATTCTTCTAATACATTTGGATCAGGATTGAAGTGCTATATAAATGAAATATGAACTGGTTGCTCTTCATTTATATCTTTGACTTTTATTTAGAGTAATGTTTTATAAAGACTGCAAATTGTCCACTTACTGTTATAACACACACACACACACACACACACACACACACACACACACACACACACACACACACACACACACACACACACACACACACACACACCGCCTCTGTTACCTTGCATATGAGTCTGGGTATCAGAAGCAACACAAGGATGCAGTCATGATCTCCTCCATGTCTCAGGAACGACTCGGGCATGAATGATGTCAGCAGAGCCACTTGCCGGTTGGCTTGAGTCACCTCCATCTTACGGAGCTCCATCTCGATGGCCTACATGCACACGCACATACACGCACATACAGACACACACACGCACACACACACGGATCAGTAATGTTTTTAATGGCTGAGTAAAGTATAGTGAGCAAACACTGAAGTTTGATTTTACCTTTGCATAAGCTTTGGTCTCAGCAAATTTGATTTTAAAGTCAAAGAGCTCGGCCACGGGCTGCTGCTCTTCCACAGTGCTGCTCTGCTGATTGGTCAACTCTCGATTCACTTCCTGTTTGTGGAGAGCAAACATAATAACAAACAATAAAGTGGCATTGAAATGAGGGTGCCAAGTATGAATAAACTGAACTTTACATCATGAGAACAAAGAGAGAAATAAAATAAACTTCTGTATGTGTAGATGGGCTGTGATGAAGACAGTAGCAGTGACATCTCTATTTGTCTGCTTCTGTTTCTCATCTCTTTACATTGATGAGGGTAAAAAAGAAAGTGCGTCTCCGTCTTCTCATCGGTGTCTCACTGACCTGAAGTTGAGTGGTGAGCTCTCTGTATTTGGTGATGGTTTGCTGATAGTCAGCGACCGTCTCTTGGGCCGCCTCGACTCTTTTTTGGGCTTCTCGGACTCGGGCCCCTGCCAGGTCCAGCTGTTCACGCAGTTCCAACTCCGTCTCGCGTGAGTTCTCCTGTAGCTCATCATTCATCTCATTTATAGCTTCCTAAATCACAGTCATAGGTAAATAGTTACTTGTGTGAAAAGAGCTATGGAAATATAAAAGCTTGAATGATTCAGACTGAAGTAATAATGTCTCACCAGATCACTGACAGTCTCTCTGAGCTCTCTCACTTTCTCCTCCAGGTCCAGATTTCTCTCTGTCAGCGTCTCTACCATCTCCTCAGCTCCCAGAGCAGCGTCCACCTGAAAACACACAAGAGACACAAAGACGTTTTTAAATAGCTCTGAATATGATGACTGTTTATATCTTAACACACAGTAACAAATTCTTGTTGTTCACTATTATCTGACAGTATCACACAGACAAACAGACACAGAAACACACACACCTGCTCTTTGAGTTCATCTATGGTGGCTTCTGCCTGCTTCATCTCCTCCTGTAGTTTCTCTTTCTGTGCTCTCAGTGTCTCCAGCTCTGAATTCTTCTTCTCCATCTGTTTCTGAAGCTTAATGTGCTCCTGTTTCTCCGACGAGGACAAATCTCTCATTCTGAACACAAACACACACACAGATCGGAGGGTTTAACGCTGGGAAGATCTGGTCAGCGCACACTGTGTAAACTCAGTAAACAGTCAGACAGATCAAACAGCTCGTTCGTCAAAGCTTTTCGAAATGCTTAATTTTCTTTCATTTCAAAGCACACAGTAAAGCTTTATACAGAGAAAGAAAAAAACCCGCAAACATAAAATTTACATACAAAATTATTTCAAGTAAATACAAACGTGACATTGCTGACAATGGCAACTTCTGCCCCAGCACTGCAAAGACTCCACGAAACTCTTATACATTATGAGAAAACCTTGCTGTGTGTACCATGTGAGGTTTTACCTGACCAGAGCTTCTTTCAGACGAGCGTTCTGCTCCTCCAGCTGTTTAAGTTGATAACTGGACGCGGCTCCGTCTGATCCTGAAACCAGAGAGACAGACTAAAGGTCACGTACATCACAGCAGAGGTGCGTTCACACGCTTAAGATGATTGTGTACCCTTCTCCTCGATCTCATGCTTCAGGATCTCCAGGTCCATGGTCAGCTCCTCCACCTTTTCCTTCAGACTCTCCACCTCCTGTTGGAGCGACTCTGCTCTCTCCTCTGCCATTTCTTTGTCCAGTGTGGCCATCTCGATGGCGTCGGCGGTATCTGCCATCTCCTCCATGTATCGATCTTTAGCCTCCAGAGCCTCACGGGCCTCCTGAACAGTGAAACGATTGCACGACACTTTTAAAGAGCACGGCTGGAGACTCTTTGTACTTTTGATATTTGAAACTGTACGTTGTCAAACTGCTGATTTAAAGTTACATAACAAAACTTTACAAGAAATTTTAACAAGCGAATAAACAAAGATTTTTTGCCAATTAAAGATCTGCAACCCTTAACTTTGGCATTGCCATCTCTGTTTGAAAACATAAAATTGCAGGTTAACTTTACAAGGGTTGGCATCACACTACATTTATAAATCATTAATATAATCTTATCGCTGTGAACCAGAATAGAGTATGAATACACATTTTTGTGACAGATTGCAGATTTTTGCAGATTGCAGAAATTAATAAATATCTACTTTTTGTGAAAAAGATGCTAAAATGCTGTGCATGAACTAAAGCGAAAAGTTAAAATATGCAATTCCTACTGAAGTGATTTGCCTAAATCAGTAAAAAACCAATCAAGATCTCCAATCTTACAAACTACAGTATGTTCCAGTGTACATGTATTTAAACTCTAGTTCACACAAAACACGTTTCAGAAATGTTACGACAATTTAACTGGGTCCCCTTTACAGGCACGATACCAGGATCAAATCCTGGACATGTTTGCGTTCACACAAAAGGCATTTGGGCAATATTATGGTGATTCTTTGTGATGAACAAGTTTTGTTGTTATATTGATATATGTTTGAGTAGTCCGGCACCTTTTTAGCCTCCTTAAGCTGCTTCTGTAAGTCATTTTGTTGCTCCTGCATCTTGATCTTCCACTCCTGTAGCTGCTCCATCTGGATCTTGTGTTTCTCCATCTCCTTCAGCTTGATTTTATCCTCTGAACGTTTCATCCGCAGAGTCTCCAGCTTCTCTTCCAGATCCTTCACCTGAGCTCGAAGAGACTCTTCTTCCTGGAGACGGACAGACAGATCGACCTTTAGTCAGACAGCTAATTTCACAATCTGGTCAAATCAAGAAATCAACGACTCATTTTTAAGCTGTTTATTACACAAATGAGAGTTTGAATAAAGCGCATATGTCCTGTAAACAACTTTAGTGATGTAGAGACTCAATCATGTCCTTGCCTGTATGGAAACAATTTAAACAAAGACTTAAACATTCTCCATTTGTGTTGACATTGAACTAAAAGTCAGGATACAAGCTTGGCACCACAAAACTGTTTGATCAAATTGACACTAAACAAATGAATGTTAAATGATCCTGTACCGGGGGTCACTCACTTTGCTCTGGGTTGTAGTTTGTGGAGTACTGGAGCTGCCGCTGGCCTGTGGTACAACAGGAGACCCCAGTGCAGTGGATTCAGTTTCCACCAGAGTCGATTCTGCAAACCCAGAACCAACAGATGGACGGCCGGTCTACAAACAGAAGAGACAGAAACATACAATGAAACTTCACTAGAGCGCACAGAGACCCTTCACCTTGACACATCCACCCTAAAAAGTGAGGTGTGACCTGATCTCAGGCCAGTGGTGCAGATGTGGGATCAGGTTTTGGTGTTTCTGTGATGTCATTGGCTTGAGATTCAGCTACTATTGTGTGAGTACTTGTCAATTGGATTTCACGTCTGATGTCACTGACTAGTACTGCGTGTAGTCAACTGTCATGATCCTTTTGATCTTTTAAAGGTTTCAAAGACAAATACAAATTGTGACAACATGACAACTCTGAGAGCTTCAGGAAAGGTCGCTCTTAAGCAAATAGTGAGCATCAATACCCTGTTTTTCGCTTTGCATTGTGGGATTTTTAAGGATATGAGCATTTTAGTGCACTGGAAAGATTTTGTGGCTGACACGGAGCCCAAGATCAGTGCCCTGTCTACTAAACCCCCATCGTGTCTGGACCCTCAGAACCAGGTGCTACCGACCCAGTGAGGATAGCGGAGGAGATGTGAGACATACCATAATGAGAGAGGGGAGGGAACTGGAGCTGGACAGACGACTGGGAGCGTTCCACTGTTACTCACAATAAACACCATGAATAAACATCATTATCACCTCATACAAACAGAGAGAGATCATCAGAAAAATAACAGCACAGTTTTCATTACACCAGGTGCAGGTGACTTCCTAGTGTTTTAAACAGGACTGTGTTCTTCTGCAGTGAGATACTAAACCTTTAAATCTATTCCCAGGTCTTTTTTGACCGCTTAGATGGTCAGGTTAGGCACACTGCATTGTGGGATACAGTGCTGCACAACAGTGTACGCTGTATACTTTGGCACATCTTGTAAACATTTCAGGTATTGCATGCAAAAATAAAACAAACTGTGCACAGCTACATTTAGCAAAAATATTACAAGTAATGTGGTATTATTAAATTGCAAACACAGCCATAGATTAGACCAGACATTCCCAGAATGCTTTGTGGCTGTGTTCAGGCTCACCTTGGTACTACGACGTGTAGCAGGCTGAGGGATTGGCGGAGGGAGGAGAGATAAGCAGAAAGACACAAACACAGCAACACAAGAAAACAGAGAAGAGAAGCAGGCAACAAAAACAAAGTTGTAAGGACATAAGGAGAGAACAAATCAGAGGAGATATATTAGAAGAAGGAGAGAAAACTCTATCAGACAGGAGAGGAAGAGGGTTAACAATGAGGATCTGTAAAAATCCAACATCATATAGGACAATACAATCACAAATGACACTGATATTCATGACAACGGCAGACACGCCTACTATCTGATGAACGTCAGTACTTGAGATGGGCAATGCTGTATATCACAAAATCTACTGTACTGTATGTATCCTTATCATGAACCAATCAGCATCTTTTCTAATTGCATTCGTACAGGCAACATCCAATGAAAAGACTCTGTTCGGTCATGCAAACATGCTGTGTATTTCAGTGGGATGTGATTATTGCGACTGCAATTACATCATTAAACTCAAAGTGAACCCCAATGACAGAAAACCAAAAGAAGAGCAGAAAATGATGAATGAAGTCAAAGCGTCATTAAGGGCCAGATTTACTGACAGCTTACGCCAGTGCAAACCATCATTTTGTTGATAATTAACGACTGTCAAGATTTACTAAAGACGAACAGTGGATTATTAGTGCTGAAAAGTCTAATTATTTTTGCCACAGAGCTTATTGCATATGCATTTCTCCTTTCAAACGCAAAATTTATGGGAGATTATTTAAATGATTGGCATATGTTTACTAATGTGATATTACTGGTATTGCTCCATTATTTAACGCAGAAAAAAGCATGTCTTAAATAATTTTGCGCTTGAAATGGCTGTTCCCCTTGGTAAGTTTCGCCTTATTTAAATCCACAATCTAACAAATAGAAGATGGTAACAATAACTTTTTAGTTATTAACTCGCAGATATTACCACTCCCATCCACGCTTTTTAAGATTAGTGCTCTCATTCTAGTTTGCCCCGTTTAGTAAATCTGGCCCAAAGTGCATAACGTGAAGTGTGTGATGGTATACATGAACTGCTTTTGTTGTACCTTCTTAGCTGTTGGAGTCTGTTCAAGGTGTTAGCGAAGAGTCAAACACACACGCATGAGAAACAGCACAGTTAAATAAACAACAAACACCCCTTGATTTACAGAGCTATTGATCATTAGAACTTCATAAATGGACATTTTACTATTGGCCCCAGAATCAGCTCACACTATAGACCCTTTTACAGCCCACGTGATCAAATTGCCTTCTCTGTCTGTGTTACTTCAACTGCTGATTCTTGCCATACCTCCGTTGCCAAAATGCACGCGTACACGCTGCCACGTCATCATTGTGTACAAACAGTAAAAGGGTCTATTGTCTCCTCCCACCCCTTTACAGGTGATTTTAAACTTGCTTGCTATCAGGGCTCTGAGAGTCTCCCTCCATCCCCACAGGTTTCCACTTACACTTATATTTTTTCAATCCAGGCCCAAGCACACTTTCGTTATTGGGATTTGACTGTTTAGAAGAATACAGGAAACAAAGCAGTGCATTCTGTGCCAAACCAAGTGCAAGCGGTCCAGGAGACGATTAACAAACCACACCCGGGAAAGATATGGAGCAAACATGAAAGTCAAACAAACCAGGATAGTGGATAGCGCTCAAGACCATTAAAAAAAGTCGATTTTGGTGCATATCCGATTTGACAGACTCGCTGTCCATATAAGGGTTTATAAGGGTTTTCAAAATTTGTTAGTTAAGGTGGTAGGGTTGGGCGGGTGGTTCAGGGGGGCGTACCAATCAAAGGGGCGTACACGTCATGATGAAAATAATTTTGCACGCTCGGTTGTGAAGCGCGTCCGTGCTATTCTCCGAGATGTTTTATCAGCTGCCTAGTTATCCTCCAGACAGTGACCGTCCGGACCACGTCTTTCTCATTTCAGCCGTGTGGCGTGCCTGCCTGCTCGCGTTGTGAAGCCCATACGCGCTATTCTCTGAGATGCACTTGACAGCCTTTTGTGCAGCAATTTTTTTTTTTGGATGAACTAGTTAAGGCAGTAGGGTTTCCCAGCTTAGGCGGGCCGCCCGAACTGCATATTGTGTATCACAACTGTTCAGATCCGATCTCTGCGTCCTGTAGCGTTCTGCCGTTTTCCAGTTTCTACGGCAATGACGTCACCCTGGCACAACCTCTACCTCGACAGTCAGACTGAAATGGATTTCCAGAAATGCGATTTGAAAAGGATTTCAAACCACCTCTGGATCTACTCTGAAATTGTATTAGGAAAAAAACGTATTTCATGTGGTTTTTGGCCGTTCACACGTTCTGAATGTGACTGGAACGCATATGCACCAAATTCGGATTTGGACTAACAGTGTGAACCATAGATATGTATAAAGGCTAGATGGCTTATGGCGGAGGCTCTAACGGCATCACCTGGCGGCCATCTTACCACAGACAGCTCGCTCACTCGTAGCATTGTGTTTAATGGTGCAGATACTTTTAAATGACCATAACTTGCTCAATTTTCTAACGATTTTCAAACGGTTTGGTTTCTTATAAACGTTATTAACGTGGCTATAATTCTAAATGCTATAACATGATCCATAAAAATTATTCATTAAGTATGCAGTGTCATAGGTACATCTCTGACGTTTATAACAAACCAAACCGTTTGAAAATCGGTAGAAAATTGAGCAAGTTGTGGTCATTTAAAAGTACATGCTCCATTAAACGCAATGCTACGAGTGAGCGAGCGCCCTGTGGTAAGATGGCCGCCAAAATGCGGACGTTCCACTCAATTGTCCAGCAGCGCGGGCGAGACATCTAGCCTTTATACATATCTATGGTGTGAACAAGGTACAAGTTACCTGTATTATTATAATGTGAGTATACATGGAGCATTGTATTAAAAAAAGGCAGTGCGGCACGCCTTGCGTTTCCAAGAGTTTAAACGAATTTGGTGTGATCAGCCCCTTACACTTCACAACATGAGACAGTCTGAAAAATTAATGAACAAAAAAATGACTGTCATTATACCTGCTTAATGGCCTTCGGCGTCTCCTGGATCTCTATAAAATAAAAGAGAAAAACTAGTTTGAATGTATTTTAATCCAAATATGAAAAAGCATTGCGTTCCAGCAGCGGTGACAAGATGGTAATAAACTAAAAACCTTTCATACCTTTCTTGGGCAGTTTAGACACACTCGAGTCAGGTGTTTCTGGAGAAGTGGCTGAACTGCCTCCATCATCAATAAGTTGAATCTGATAACAGAAGAAGCAGGGAAAGAAATGAAGGAATGAATATGTAGATGCCCTCACATGTCATTGTTTCACACATTCACACAATAAGTGCAATAAGTGACAGCATGAGGGTGAAAAAAACAATAATAATAAACCATTTCACTTTAATCATGTAAAATGCTTAGTCCTAGTTCAGTGGTCCTCACCTGGGACTGTCTGACAAATATCCCACGATTCTCCTCACATGTGAAGTAGCGTTTTCCCTGCACCGTCCCATCGTTCTTCCCCTTAGGCTCATCCAGAATGACACCCACCCATTTGCCTGAGGCGAACAGGGTGGCGCCGATATAAGCCACAGTGCCACGCTGCCCCTTTCCAATGACCTCCACCAGAGAGCCCACCTTCACCGGCTTCCCCCCGCCTCCGTCAGAACTCATCCTGTTGACCGCACTGCTCGGCAACTGAAAAGCAGAGAGACGGACGGGTTTGTGATGTAAGAGACAACAGCTCTAAATAATCAACTTCCTAACTAAAGTGGACCTGCACCACCACAAGCGACTTGCAAACAACACAGAGTCTTAAAAGTATTAAGTCTGGACTATGGTCTTAAAGGGGGAGGTACCTAATTTTACTCCTGTCTGTCACTTATGTTAATCAAACAGCATTGAGAGAAAATCTCTTTCTGCTTCTGACTAAATCGCTTTTCTATCCATCCATCCATCCATCCATCCATATATATATATATATATATATATATATATATATATATATATATATCTATGTACACATACATTAATATTTATTATTCTTAATTCATCACTGACAGTTTATCTTCAGTGAGTTTGAGTTTTTAATGTTTTTTAATGTTTCGTGAGAATTATGAAAATTCTATGGCATTAAACATTTTAATAGCATAAAAAACTTGTTAAAAGAAAACTCTACCGTGATACATATCATTATCATGATATAAGATTTTGGTCATATCGGCCACCCCCCCTAAACATCTCAGAAAATCTGATTGCATGTGACATCAGTTATCTCAAATAAAGAGCATTTCTCTCTTCTGTGTGATATTTGTCTAATGGTGAGCCGAATCGAGCCTCAGGGAGCAATCATGTGCTTTAAACAACAATAGATCTCTGTGTGAGAATATGAAAAATAATAATCATCACATGTCGCAGTATACTGTCCAGAGCAACGATCTAAACCTGCTGTATAATAATCAGAGACAAACAGACATGAAGCCAGAAGAGTGGATACTTTATAAGATGTATATTTGAGCTTGACTGCTCGTTGCTGGAAAAGAACGCAGTTCGCAGTCTCATCATTTAGTTTCAGGAGAACAACATCAGACTCACACCCATGAGGTACTTACACACACAAACTACATCTACACGACATGCACACGTATGTCTGAATTAATAAAGGTAACATATCATCTGAATAAAGATAATGAAGATTTATTAAATTAAGATTACTTAATAAAGATTATTAAATATATATTGATGCGAATTTATGATTGCATTAAATCTCAATGAATGAAAATAAAACCACATCTGGTGTTTACTATAAGCTGTTGTAAATGTAAGAATCAGAAATCTATTCATATATATTTGCTGATAAGAGTCTGTGTGTCTTATAAACCTCACTCACCTGGGGATTGTAAGAGTTTCTCCGTGATACGGACATATTCCTTTAAATTAATCTGGCTTTAAAAGAACAAACTCTTTTTCATCTGTTGTGAGAGCTACTTCTGCATGCAGCGATGAACACTGCTTTGATTTTATCTACTGTCACATGACCTCCTGATGTCTGGTCCAGGTCCATCCTCTAAACCACTTATCCCTGCACGAGTCGAGAAAAGGTCTGGTCGGGTATGACCCACACTTTCCCTTTTGTTATATTTCGTACTTAAGAACAGTCAGGTTCAATGTTCTAATCCAGTGGTTACCAACATGGGGTCCAGACCACCCTTATGGGGGCACCAGATTTCAAGGGGGGATCTGATACATTTAACTTTTTATTAATATTTGCCAAAGTTTTTTTAAATAACATGCTAAGAATGCCAAGATATGGTAGTTTAAATATTCTCTAATGTAAAATATTAGTTTCAATTTTGCTCGCTCGATCTCAACATGCTTGTCAATGTCAACGTAAGAGCAAAATCAAAAGGAAAGATGGATACACTGTAAAAAATATTTTTGCACTAGGAGTGGACAATAAATCGTCTGCGATCTCATGCGTATCTCATCAGTAAAGCTGGTTCCGCTATTAGTAGTAAATCGCCATCACCTGCTTTCAAATGGAGCGGCATTTACTACACAGATCTGTTTTTCAACGAGAAGCTCGACAAAATCACATCATTATCGTGGGGGGATTTGTCCACGTATGAAAAATGGTAAGATCATAATGAGCGCATGATGATCTGTTCTGTTATGCTGGTGAATGATCTCAGCTTAAGTGCTAATAGTTATGAGCTCCATGATCTGTGCTTCAGTCCAGTTTCCTGACATTTCTTGTTGTGAATGTTCTTCCGTGTGTCAAAAAGCTGAACCATAACTTCTTGTTGGAAAGACACTACGACGCGCCCCTTACGGCATTGTTTCTGCCTCTTGTTCACACAGAATGCTTTCTGTGAATGTTACGGAAATGTTGCTAGGTCCTCTTTACGGGAGCCATCCCAGAACATTTACTGACGTGTTTGTGTTCACACAAAAGCCTATCTGACAATTTACAGAAATCTTTTGGGACCAAAGTGCTGTGTAAATTGGTAAGATTCTGAGTAGGGATGGGACGATTACCGGTTTTACGATTAACCACAATAAAATGTCCTGACGGTTAGTATTATCATTTAAAATGTAATTATCATTACAACCGTGTTTGATTACCGTGATTTGTGTTTGATACCGCGCACATGCAACATAGTCTTTTGCACAAGAAGGTATTTAAGAGATAATGTATTGTATTCATTCACAGTAAACTTATTAGACAGAGGTTTTTTTTTTTACCACAGAAATAATTTAAGGGACATGAAATATTAAATTGTGATTTAAAACTAAAACTTGTTCAAATGTTTTCAGTGTGTGTATCAGCTCTCTTTGAACATTTCAATCTAATTTTAACAAAACCATGATAATATTGATAACTGTGATAACTTTGGTCACTATAATCATGATATGAAATTTTCTGAGGCATAAAAAAAAATTCAGTGATTCTTGGGAATTTGGATAAAACGGGTTTAAATTTTGAAAAAAAAAGTTAGTTAAATTACAAAATCTGAAGGTATATCATAGACCAAGGTCTTGGCTGTTCAGCAGTTTACTGGTGCAACCTCCCCTGTTCGTATTTTTTTCATAAAATAGGCGTTTTTCCAGTTATTACTCATACAGCATTTACTTTAAGGCTAAATAGAAAAAGTAATGATTTTTTTATTTAATAAACATATTTTTGTAGTAACAGAGACTGTTAATTTAATAACTCAACAGCACTAAAGAAACATATTTTAAGCATATTCATTTAAAACAAATAAAACTCTGTCTGACAGTGGTGACACTAATCTGACGGTGGTGACATTGGCCTCATTATTCCAAAATGTATACCACTCAAGTCAATGGCTTCTTACTTAAACTTTATGTAAATATTTGGTTCAAAAAATTAAAATCCAGAGCACTGTGATGAACAAATATCTAATCATAACTTCCTAAAATACATAAAACCTGACAGAAAAGACAGAAAACCTGACGGTGGTGACATCTGACGGTGGTGACTAAAACCTAATATAGATTTTAAAAAAATAGATGAGTTGTTCACATTAGCCATCTTGTTTCCCCTCTGTTGCTAGCTACTTCAGACTCTTCTTAAAAATGATAATTTTTTCATAATCTAATCTAATATTTTTTTACAAAGATGACGGTGTTGACATGTTATGGTTGTCACAGTAGCAGTGTCCAAAAATACGAACAAGTTTAAGAGAAAATAGCAAACATACAAGAGCTTGAGTGATCTTGAAGCATGCAGTAGAGCTGAAGGTTTGAAAATGGGGTCCTCAGTAGAGGTCGACCGATTTATCGGCCGGCCGATTAATTGGCCGATTTTTGGCATATTTTAAAAATCGGCTTTGGCCGATTTTGCTGCAAAATTAGGCCGATTATTAGGCAGGCGCATCTGCGGGCACCTAAGCGCTGTTGTAGAACTCGTGACGCTGCATGCCTCTTGCTGCAAGCAGTTCGCTCCCGTCTCGTGTGTGTGCAGCCATGCCTTGTTCACAAACAGCTTTACTAAATGATGGCGGATCGCGCGAATTAACTAGCCAGTACAACAGCGCGACGGGCTTATGTCTCGCGGTGCACTGTCCGTGCAAAGATTAGGCTCATGTGATTAATGAGTGATGATGAGTTTTGTTTGCGTGACTGAGAGAGAAGAGCCGCGCCCGCACGCTTTCTGTCTCCCTGCTTTTATTACTCAAAACAAAACTGACCCGATGGCGAAATTCGGAAGACCAAATCATATCCACCGAGGAAATGTTTTTCGTGTTGTTACAGTAAGACTTTGTTTACAGTTTTGCGCTGCTCAGCCTGGATTAGAACACAGCGCGTCCGATTCGCGAACTGACTCCTTTGAACCGATTCATTTGAATGAACGGTTGAAACAACAGATCTGTCCCAACACTAAAGTCACAAGACGTCACTGTCAGCACAATCAGTCACTTATAGCGTCTCAGAAATGAGAATGTAAATGTGTTTAAAAAGATTTGCCCTAAATAACAGTCTCAACTAAAAAACATAGACATTTACTATGTTAACTTTATGATGAATAAATATTTTATCAGGTCTACCAAATAAGGATTTTATCCTATAAAGCAATAAAAGCCATGGTAAAAAACTGATCAAAGATGATGACGGCAGAGTGTCAGGTAATATCTGTGTCTGATAAATGCATGGTGCAGAGGAGGTTGTAAAACTCTTCAGAAAGACCAGTCATATATTTTTAAATACTTTGACTTAAATAGTGACATTTTTGCATTTAAAATATCTGCTAATAATGATGAGAACATTTTGATTATTATGTACATATAGAAAATCGGCCAAACATATCGGCCATCGGCTGCCCTGATTTCTAAAAAATCGGCATCGGCCAGAGAAAAAGCATATCGGTCGACCTCTAGTCCTCAGGAATGCAGCTGACCCTGTAGTTGTCTGATTTTATTGCTTTTTATAAATATCTGACGGTGGTGACGAATATGTGGGACACATTTTTAGCAATCACAGAATAATAGTAAATATTGTTCAAAACTCACTGTTTGTATTTTTTAATACATATTACAATGTACTATTTCATGTGGTAAATATATTATTCAATCCAATTATTACTTTTGGCTTTTTTAATCAAGTTGAAATGATTATCTCTTAACCGAGGACAGCTGATTTTGTAGGCAATGGGCCAGCATATAATCATTAAATTAATAAAAAATAAACCTATAAATGAACCTTACATATGTGCAAAAGACCCCCTGATTATAACATTGATTCTTTTTATTCATGAAAATGTTATTAATTTCCAACAGAATTAGCACTTTTCTTAGTGGGACATGTTTTTGCCAAAGTTCCAAGAATCAGTGATTTGTTTGGTTCCGGTTACCGACCCAGTCAATTTATGTGCGACCCAAATTTATTTTATGAGCTTGGGGAAGAAATAATACACATTAAATAAATACACAAATAAAAAACTTTGAGGCGAACTATAATTTACCTTTTAGTACAGCACCGTTTTTGTAAAGCACACGATGCAACGTCCTCCAGCAATGCTTACAAACAAGGCAGCTCGCCGGTTCACAGATCGCTGTCGTCACTTACAAAGGCACTGCTGACTTTTGGTGTGCATTCGAGATGCAGCAGCGTAATATTTTGCCTCCGCCGAAAGTTGTAACTTACAGACCAAAAAAGACGAGCTGAACAACGACATGCAAGTGTGCTTTTCTCTTCCAGAGAGCACCAACCAAGGCTCATTTTTGCTGACAATAAGTTAATTATAATATTTGAATTTATGGTATGACATTTGTTAAAGAGTCCCACTTTAATACTCTAGCCACAGGCTCACGTAAGACATTTTTTAGGGATGCACCGGCTGACCGGCCAAAGATCGGAACTGGCCAGTTTTTGCACGATCGGCAACCGGCCGTTTTTTGTATTTTTTCAGACGGTTTTCCGGAAGTGCACCCACGTGCACAGACTACATTTTTATCATTCGCAAACATGTCTTTTGTGTAAAAGCATTTTGAAATCTGTGCGCAGGACATTAAGATTGCAATCTGCAATGTCTGTAAAGGACAAGTTAATCGCGGAGAAATAACAGTACATTCGCAGGGCTCTCAAGTCTCACGCATTCACTGTGAGATACACGCATTTCAGTCAGTTTACACACAGTTTTCACACCTTGTATTTCTAAGAGACAGATAACTTTTCCTGCTATATACAATTTATGGACGAGGCGCAGGGAAGTTGTCTGTCGAGTTTAGCTGTCTCGAGTTTCTCGCGCTCCTCTGATGTCAATCACGTGAATGCGTGACACAGGCACGCACAGAGTGAAAGTTAGAAGAGCAAGATCCGATAAATGCTGTAAATAACGCAGGTTTCTTGAATATAGCCAAATACGTGTTAAATTATGCTTGATTTATTAAAAAACTCTCCAACTGCTTTGCACTCAGAAACTTTAGCTTACCTGAAACTAACGTAGAGGCTTCCTGAAATTAATGAAAGGACCAGAGATGCATTTCATTATTATTGCCAGGTAGTACTGAACATGTAACCTTATCGCTCTCTTAAACACAGCTTAAAATACACGCTAATGGCAAGTGCTGCAATCCTACTGTATATAATACAGATTTCATTTTAATTTGATACAATTTTATTTTTTATATGTAGACCAATTTATTTAATTTGGATACATTTGTTTGTCTTTTATCAGACTTTATAAATTGTTATAATTTATATTTGTACTGGTCAATTATGAATAATAGGTAACATTGAACTGCTAGCAAAAACTTGAGAATTTGGTGGGGCAGAGGGGCCTCTCCCCTAACAGATGTTATCTCACTCCAAACTTTTAAATAAAACCTGAGAGCCCTGCATTCGGCACAACAAATTTGGTCAGACATTTAAGTTCAGCACCTGATAGAACACAATAGGTATCAAACGTCTGTTGATAATGCAAAACAGGCAAGACCATCAACCCTCACTCAACCATCCATGTCATGGTCTCATTTAACCACTTATGTTTCTAGCACTTAGCTTCTGCACAGTTACTGCTGTTAATTTTAGATGGTTACAGTTATTGTTTTCAATAACCAAACCAAGTTTAGCCTGTTAAATACCAAATAAACATATTGTTTATGTATACTTTCATTCTTTCTTGTTTGTTGCTTAATCGGAAATCGGATCGGAACCAGACGATTTGCTTGTTAAGAAAATCGGTATAAAAACCGGCCATGAAAATTCAAGATCGTGCATCCCTAATATTTTTCATTTCATACAGTGTTTCCCACACATAAGTTAGACTAATTCTAGTTAGACAGATTCAACACCGGCCTCAATTGCGTTTCGTTATTTTTTTTTACTTTAAAACACGCAGTGTATTCGTTCAGCTGCATTTACTTTTCCTGCTCCCTCTCTCTCGCTCGCTCGCTCTCTTTCTCTCTCTCTCCCTATCTCTCACACACACACACACACACACACACACACACACACACTGACGCGAAGGGAATAATGTGTTTTTATTTGTCTCTAGTAGGGTGTAACGATTAACCGTGCAAATGCGCATTTTCTCAATGAATGAATTTGAATGAATTACGGTGAAATCCAGGCACATCCGAACGCCAGGGGGTGCTCCCGTGCAGAAACTCCCTTTGCGCCACAGAAGAAGTAGCATTACGAATGCTATTCCAGGAAATGTCTACAGAAATATTTATATCACTGTTCTTCAAATTGTTTCAGGTATTTTCATGATAATAAAGAATATTTTAAATGATTTTGTTTAACGAGTGTTGCTTTTTTAAATGCACGTTATAAACGACTCCGACTCGTTATGATTTAAGATTGATAAGGACTTCCTACTGACCAAATGCCATAGTACAGTGGTTCTCAACTCCGCTCCTGGAGGCCCACTGCTCTGCACATTTTGTATGTCTCTTTCATCTGACACAATCAGTTCAGTTCATAGAGTTCTCTAATAATGAGCTGATGATTTGAATCACGTGTGTTAAATAAGGGAGACATACAAAATGTGCAGAGCAGTGGGCCTCCAGGAATAACGTTGAGAACCACTGCCGTAGTATACGCACAAGCTGTACATGAAACAAAGAATCGCAGCCCTGCGATTCAGAATCGATTTCAGGCAGGCATTTTTAATGGGACACACGGTTAAATCGTTACATGCTTATGCTCTAGTAAATCATATACCAGTAATAAATACTAGGGATGCACCGATACTAGGGCTGGGCGATAATTCGATAACGATAATTTAACCGATGTAAACTTTTCCGATAAAACGATAAGGACAGTTCGATAAGTGATCGATAATGTTTAAGCACTGTGCGTAATGTTGCGCGAGCACTTCCGGATGCGGCACGCGCTCTTGGTTTACAATCACAGTGACAGTCAGACTTGAAGGAGTGGAAGATGAGGCAAGTTATTTATTTATTAGTAGAGACCTATGATTTTCGCGATGCGGATAACGCGGACGGAATCACGGAATCCAAATGCGCGGAAACATTTTCTTGTGTGTAATGTTGGACGCGCAAACAGGGTTCGTCAAACACAGCAGACACAGGTGCGTGCAGTATACTTTACTTTCATTCAGCGTCCGCCTTGCGCACGCACACGTCCGCCCAGCTTTAAAAGTATATTTACAGGACATTCACAAATTCAGGAAACTGAGGAAAAGCAGCAGATCCACCACTGCAGTGAATATAGTGTTTGGGTATGTGCGCTCCCACAGCAAAGTGACACCCTTGACATCCATTTATCAGCGTGTATAGCTCGTATATGTATAACACACGCGTGATCACTGAACTAAGTTTTCTTTCTTGTTTAAGTGAACATAAACAGCTGTTACTCAGTATATTGAAACTTAAAGCAGTCTGTCTTGGGTCTTAAAGGGACAGTAGTCTGCTGCTTTTGTGTCAGAAATGTGTTGATTTCATAACAAATAGATTTACATTTAATACAGATGCATTAAAACAAGATTTTAGTTTTTGTATTTGTCATGTTCTGAATAAAAAGTAGTTTAAAACCATTATTAACTGTCTGGTTTTTACAATTTTCATTCAGGAGCAAAAATCTGCCTTTAAATTTGACAGGAGTAAAGATTTGTTATTTATCATGATAATTATCGATATCGACTGATATGGAAAACATTTTCTCGATAATTTTTTGAGTCATATCGCCCAGCCCTAACCGATACCCTTTTTTTTGGAATATGAGTACGAGTACTTGCATTCCAGTACTTGCCGATACGGAGTACTTAAAGGACAAGTTCGGTATTTTAGACTTAAAGCCCTGTTTTCAGATTGTTTATGGTCAAATAGAATGGTTTTGACTGAAATTTCGACATTTTCGGCTGCCCTGAGAATTTTCGCGTGTTTGTGTTTCAGCTCAGACCTCTACAATGGGTCTATAGGTGCACTGGAACAATCCTTCCTAAAATGCATTAAACTTTCGTTTACAAAGACGTGAAACTCACCGAGTGGTCAGGGTTGTTTACTGGTATGCTCACACAAAAATCGCTGCAAAAGACGCATTCCAACAGGTTTTATCGTAGTTTTTACCAACTCCATTGACTGTATTAGACGTCCTGTGAGGTACGGTATTACTCCGCGCCGGGAACTTTGTTTCTATTCTTGCAATTGGCAAAGGCGGATTAGCGCCACCACCTGGGCTGGAGTGTTTATTATTCAAGCTCTAAGCGGAAGAATGTACGGGTGTGAGGCGTTTGGGGAAATAGGTCCACAAGTTAACAACGAATGCTAAAACAGCTGTTGGAATGCGTCTTTTGCAGCGATTTTTATGTGAGCATATCAGTGAACACCCCTGACCACTCGGTGAGTTTCACGTCTTTGTAAACGAAAGTTTAATGCATTTTAGGAAGGATTGTTCCAGTGCACCTATAAAGCCATTATAGAGGTCTGAGCTGAAACACAAACACGCGAAAATTCTCAGGGCAGCCGAAAATGTCGAAATTTCAGTCAAAACCATTCTATTTGACCATAAACAATCTGAAAACAGGGCTTTAAGTCTAAAATACCGAACTTGTCCTTTAATAAAAAAAAAACATGATTTAAATTTAAAAGAGACATTTCTCAGACCATGGTATGAGAAAATGTGGTATCGAGGCCGATACCCGATACCAGTATCGGTATCGGTGCATCCCTAATAAATACGAATACTATACTCCAAGTAGTATTAAAAGCAAAGGGAAAACTGTTGACCATTAGATTCAGGCATAATACATTTTTTAATTGTGCCACCCTAAGATTTGTACTGGCCCCTTTGTGCCCCCCCCATGAAAACAATCCTGGGGGCGAGACTGAGACACACACACACACACCATTAAAATGAGATAATCCGTGGAGATGTGAGACAAACACGCAGTATAGACAAAGTCACTTCAAATATATCCGCTATATTCAATTTAAATATGTAACAATTTCCTACCTATCCCTTGCTGCCACTGGAAATAAAAGAAATTCCCTACCGACCCATGACCTAAACTGACAACCAACCAGAACCAAACTTATTTTTTTATGCCTCATCTCCATCACAGCATATCTGATAATACTATACTAAACTGTACCAATTGAAAATACCCGAGATTTTAAAGGTAGCACACGAAATATATGCTCAAAGTTATCACAATTTTGGCATCAAAGTCTCTTTTTTCTTACGCTGTGTACATCATGGCAGCATTATTAGTATGAGAAGCAAAACTGTTGCCTAGATTGATAGATCGCTAATAATTGATACAGAGATGCAGTTTGACATGTCTACTCACTGTAAATAAACAGGATAACACAACAGTAATAAAACACATGGACAACCACCACCGTCACAAAACAACAACAGAGTCAGCTGGTTCCTTTAGCTGCACTGCACCGCATTATAACAACCGAAATAAACATAAGCACATATTTAAACTCAACAAATTATTTAGCGACGACATGTTTTCTGTGTTATATAAATGGTCTGCTATTAAACGCAAGGTTACATTTTAACATTTCTGAACTGCTTTTGATTCGTGGATTAGCATTAGCTGTAGCGCTAACCGGCTAACGGTCTCTCAGATCCTCTAACATTAAGCATCATTCAGTGTTCATCAGAATCACAGTGATAGCACGCAAGATCTTCAACTGTGTGACAACACGAGTTTTCTTGAATATTTTTTACTATGCTTATTGACAATATTCGTTTTTAAGCGATTCCTTGGCAATAGCTACTTCATTGTTGCCAGGGAGACGACATTTATAATCGCACACTTAATGTTACCTGTGAAGAACTGTATGACTGACAGCTGCTGTAAACGACCCGGTGCTGTTGATGAAGATGAAGTTTCTGAGGTAAATGTTGACCGTTCGCGATGAAGACGGGCGTCGCTGACCTGACGCTCAAGAAGTTTTCTCAGTCACTCACAGAGGAAAAGTCACTCCCCGTCACTTCCTGGTCAAGATAGAAGGGATACAGCTACGGACAAAATCTCGTGAAATGAGCGCTATGTTCATACCACAGACCAGTGTTCTTCACTCCCCCCAACCCTGGAGAGCCGGTGCCCTGCAGAGTTTAGCTCCAACCTTAATCCAACACACCTGCAAGCTAATCAATGTCTTCATGATCACTAGAAAATCACAGGTAGGTGTGTTTGATTTAGGTTGGAGCTAAACTCTGCAGGGCACCGGCTCTCCAGGATTAGGAGTGAAGAACACTGCCATAGACAGTAAAAGAAAAGAAAAAGTAAAAAAGTAAAGTAAAAAGAAATGTTCCAAACCTAACCCTAAACCAAAATCTCGCGGGATTTGGCCGTAGCTGTATCCCCTCTAGCCAGAACCGCCAAGTGGTGAGATACCAGAGAACCAGAGTCGTATAATAACAGAGTTACGAAACGCTTTGATCTCGCCGCCGCGCGGTCACGTGATTCATGTAACGTTCTGCAGTTCCAAACCAAGCAGGGCTGTCAATCTGTTTGCATAGGTTTTCAGCTATTTTAGATAAATATTAGCTTGTAATGGGAATTGATCACTATACTTACTATGTTTATAACGTTTTTTTACTAGGGAGTGATGTAAATATAGTAAAACAGTTAATAAAGATAAACAGTTAATTGTGGCCCAAAGATAACTGTGGTTATCTATACCAACTACAGCAACACAGTTTATCTTTTATTTTTGTAGCAAAATATGGCTATATAAATGGCTATCAATCTGCTAAAAACATAATTCCTACACTTTTACTATATTAAAATCACAAAAAAGATCGCCAACGCGGTTATTTGTAACAGTGAAGCATAACATAAACACACTAAATTCATATTTTAAATTCACAATAAATGTTAATATAATCATACATGATTTTCGAGGATACATCACTCGTATTACTTACCAAACACAATGAAACACATAGCATCATTGTAAGCAGTGTGACTTTCTTATAAGGCATTTAGCTTGTCGCTGTTGCCCCCTAGTGTTACTCGTAATATATAAAAAAGATAAGTATAAAGTAGATGGCCACCAGTAATAAAATATTAAACCATTAAATCTATATTATTCACACATTATACACAACTCATTAAAATATAAAAAATTTACTAGTTATTATTAACGATAATCATTACCTACAGCAGAGTTCATAAAATATCACTGTTGACTATATTAATGAAATGTCCGAAAATGTAAAGAGAAACGGTAATTTCATCGATTTACCAGCAGGTGCCATTGAAATGAATGGGCTTCAGTGCTGCGTTTGGAACTATGCGTCACTACCGGTCACTACATGAAACGCTGTTACTTCCGCATTCCATTCTTACAACGGACGTCTATGTGAGTGTCGTAACTCTATTATTATACGACTCTGCAGAGAACTAGACCGCGCATTGGCCGCTTTGGTCATCTGCTGCGATGCGTCCGCGCGCCGCCATATTGGCAATGGCAAGAGTTAGCTGCAAACAAATGCGAGTAAATGGGGTACCTGCGAATTTTTTTTAGATATAAAACACAATTACTTTTAGATTTGTCAACCGATTTCAAAGATCTGTGTGGAGTACATAAATGTTTAATCTACAGTTGCTTAGAATCTCGATTGTTAACTTGTTTTTTATTCAATGTTTATGAAATGAAAGTTAAAAACAGACAATGGTCACATATGTTCCAGAAATATATTCTCCCATATGGGAAAAAATTATCTGGCCAAAACTATGTTTTAAATATATGCTAAATATATTTTGTAGAAAGTGAAGCTTAATTAAATATATTTTTTAATTTGTTAATATATTAAGTTTTAACCTTCATATATTAACACATATTTTTAAAATGTATTTTAGGGGCAACAAATAGGCTACATTTATAATTTTACACCCCATACAGCAAAAATATATTTTCCTAGCCAAAGTACAAAATTTTTTTAATCTAAGTGTAAAAGTGTAATCTTGTATAAAAGTTTTTATAAAATATATAAATTATAAGTATTTATAAAATCTACAATGACAAGTACAGCTATTTTTGCAGTTGAGCAGTTAAATTTGATTTGAACCTTTTCAAACTTGTTATATTTACAGGTTTGTAACATACAAAGTTCATCTTCCAATGCATGGAAATACATGCTTAAATATCATTTATTTTTTGGCCATTTTTTGTATTTTGTAATTTATGTTTGAAAATATATATTTTGCCACATGGGCGGTGCTACCTCAATTATATTACCTTTTCATTTGTACAACTTAAATGCAGATTTAGATTGGTTAATACCAGCCGTCAATCTGCTTCGTTGTCACGTCATATGGCGCCAACGTGTGAATGTAAATAACTGAAGAGAGATTCAGAGAACTCTGAGAGATTTATTTTGTTAAATGTAATTTTACCTTTGGATTTGACGAAGATCATATGCAACAGTTTTCAGAGAGAGTGAACGAAAATCTTCGAGTGACTTCGCTATGAAAAAGGCTTAAAATCAATGAACTGTGATCAGTGTAAAGTCTGAAGGACAGATATTTCAGGTACTGTTGCACACACACCGTTTGGTATAACACAGATTTGTCTCGATTTAAGGCATCAAATTCTTGTTTAGAAACGGGGTCTGATGTGAATGAAGCGTATTTTCACAAGTGGGACATTCTACCAGAAACGTATTGATTTCCACTTTATACAAATCTTGGAGTAAAAAAATATCTTGCATCTTAGCGTTGAGTCATATGGAGGACATGATCAACTATGAGAAACACATATCATGCCATCTCGGCATGCCTTTATGATTGAATAAAATACGTTTCAAGCTTCCCCAAATCTTGTCAGATGTGTAAAATTAATCCATCCAGTACGCTAGGTGGCGGCATTTAGCTTTAAACGCTGCAGTCCCCACTGCCCTATAAACGAATGAGAGATTGAAGTTGAAACAAAGGTGTGTAAATTAATATGTTGAATCTCCCATATTAAACGCATTTTAAAGTGTTCATTACTAGTGCCTTTGTTATTACCGTGAAAGTAAATATTTATAGTTATGTGATATAAATACTATTATATAGCATCTGCATGGCTAACGGCAATGTTAGCGCTCTGATCTTAGTTAGTTTGCCTGCTCTGCTGCCGCTGCACAATGTCGTTGGTATTTAGTAGATCACAGTAAATTAAAGCTTTGAAGAAAAAAGGTATAAGAAATAAGATAATAAATAATTTTTACTCCACTACATTTCATAATTTCAAGTTTTGGTTTATATTTAATATTTAAGTACAGTAAACTTACTTTGTTGAGCATTGTTGAGGAACTTTGATCAAAAAATAAGAGCAGCCCAGATTAATACGGTGTGGAAACATTCATTCTAAGTACTCTTCTAGACTGTAACAAAATAGGCTTCAAGAGTGATGCTATTTCAAATTCCTAATCTACCTTTCTTATGTAACTTCATAGTTACTGGATTAAAGCAAACATATTTTGCCTATTTTTGGATAAGAGAAGTTAAAGTGTCATTGTCAAAATTTGTTATGTTACAGTTTTAAAATGATACTACAGACAACACTTAGATAACAAAATTGTTTGTAAAGCTGCGATAAATGGTAAAAAAATCATCAGTGGACCATGCCTTCGAACCCCTAGATTTAGGCTAAGCCCCCAAAGTCTATAATGTCTGGCTCCACCCCTGCCTGACAGTAGCCTGGTCCAACCAGACTCTCGTACATTCATTTCATTTGTACAGAGAGTCTGGCCACGCTCCATTGGAAAGCGTTACTTCCGTTAAGGAGGGTCCATTGTTGAAGTTTAAAACTATTGGATCTGCCCAGAGTACTCAGGATCTGCCAAAGCCAATCGCTAACGTGAGGTCGTGACGTATATCATGCACCGAAACCGGACGGAAACAACAAGTCAGAATAATCAGACAAACAAAACTTAGCAAACCTGGTTCTTGCTCCGGCTTTAACTTCTGTATATTCGGCAGTTTTGCAACAACGGCCCGAATAGCTTTTCTCACGTCTTTCTCCGCTGCCATTACTGAACTACAACTCAAACTGACGCGCGACCTCAACGTCATCGTTCTTAGCCACCCCCATCTGTTCGCTGATTGGTCCTGCAGATTTTTGCAGGAGAAAACGAAACTCTATAGAGAAATCCCAGACGTACTGCTGAAGGGAAATGAAAATTAAGCGGAAGCACGTAGGAGGGCGGAGCCAGGCTAGCCTGACAGTCCCTTTGTAATCCTGTTTTCACATATGTTGGTGGGCACCGTGGTGCAGCCTTGGAGTGCACCAAAATACATTGTATCATTTTTCAGTTAGTGCGGTCCGTGTTCACATATATATGTTTTTGCTGTACTCGAAATGCCGCAGCGTACACCATGTGACAACGGTCAGCGCTGTCATTGGTCTCTGACAGCTCTTACCGTCTCATGACCACCCCCAGGTATCCACGACAACCAGCCTGACAGGGAGAGCGCAGCTATCAAGATGTGGAGATAAACGATGCACGTCTTTGCAAAGTTTCTTTGCTTTAACGCGAAATTGCATAGCTGTTCTATTAAAGTTTTTCTCACGGAGCCGTTTGCTAAAAAGCCCGTAATGTCACTATTTGGGCCGACCTAAACAGTGTATATGTGAAAACACCCTTAGATGCACTAACTGGAGCCCTCTAACTGCAACCTGTAAGAATTAGAATAATTAAAGTCATCATTACTTAAAGCTAATATAGACGGTTTCAGCATTAACAACATAAGCATGGCTTTTTTCATGATGACTGAGGTCTAGGGGCTATGTAAGTACCATATAATTCAGAACATTCATTTCACAGTCAAATTTACACAGCCTGTTTGAAGTAGCTGGGATTTTTCACGAGCCGTTGTGACTTCTCTTAAAACGTGACGTCAGGATCAGGAACACTCAGTCAACACCTTCAGTCATCACCACGAGCACTGTCATGGGTTCCACCGCCCCACCCCTTTTTTGACAAACAAACCCCAATTGCACCATGTGAGAAAATGCTGTTCAATCGATGAAACTAAATCATTGCACAGGCTTCTGAAAAACATGAATATATGAGACCAATGGCCAATGTTCATTTATTTGAAAATTCCACAACAATTAGCTTGACCTTAGCCGTCTGTTCTAAACATTTCACAAGTGACTGCTTTGTCAACGTGGTAGAGTTCAATGCTGGTTCAATGCTAGTTCAAAGATGTCGCAGTCCCTACTTTAACCTCAAATCCACAACTCGTAAGCAAACACATTTTAATTAGGGCATCGCATGCAATTGTCACACACATCTCGTCAGTAAAGCTGTTTCCTTGATAAGTAGTAAAGCACTATCACCTGCTTTCAGAACTGGCTGCCTAGCTCGTTTTCATCAAAATAAACATACAATCACAAGCCCAAAATCATACAATTCAATGACAGAACTCACCTAGCGGTCTGTGTAGTGCCAAATGAAGTCCATCCTGCACACAGTCTGTAGCTCAGTCCCTTTAAAGAAGTGATCCGGAGAGATAACAACGCACATGTGACTACAGATAATTTAAATCATAAGTTTATTACTTTATCTGATTTAGCTAAAACGTTGATTACCAACATCACTGTGGGGGCAAAACATAATTCTGACCCTGCCTGTAAAAACTCAGCTAAAGTCTTTATTACATAAAATCATCCCAACATAAAATCTAATATTGATATCTTTAATATTGTTTGAGTAAGATAATGCAAAAGATTGAAATCAATGAGTGAAATCAAACTTTTGATTGCTCATTATTGTGCTGTGTTTTATTTTTGGCTTGCCTGTGAGAGTCCCATTTCCATGATAAACAACAGTCTTCTGCTCCATAAAGACAGTTTATACATGTCCTCCTGAAAAATAAACACCGTTCATGGGTTTGATTGCCAAGGAACACAAAAGAATGAGAATCGCAAATGTACACAGTCCTGTGTTTACTGTACAGTCATAACCAAAAGTAAAGTATTTTGTGTTTTGCAAAGTTTGCTGCTTAAGCTGTTGTGGTGTTCATTGACATTGCAGGGCTCAACGCAAATAATTTTTTATACTGGCCCGATCGGGCCAGTGGTTCAGGTTTTCACTTGCCCTGTCAAAATTTTCATTGGCTCAAATAAAAAAGTCAAATATAATTGTATACATATATACAACAGACATGTTTCAACAAAAAAGCTCCCAACTTTTCTGCTTTACCTGTAAACTGACAGCAAAAAAACTAATTGTTTTCCAGTAAACCATAGAGACGTGAAAAAAATTATTCAAAAATACTGCAGTAGTAAAATGTGCAAAACAAAATGTATGTTACTCTCAGTAGGGGGGAGCGGGGCACAAACTAACATGGGGTTAATTGTACACTGCAAAACACTTTCTTGCTTAGTATTTTTGTTTTGTTTTCAGTACAAATATCTAAACATTCTTAAATCAAGATGCATTTTCCTAGAAAAATAACCTAATAAAATAAATTTAGCTTTAGACAAAAAATATAAAATGTAAGTGAATTTGTGCTTAAAACAAGCACGAAAAACCCAATGGGATGAGAATTCTTAAATTAAGTGTTTAAGAAAAAGTCAAGTTATTTTTTTTGCTTTTTTAAGAATTTTTAGATATTTGCACTGAAACAAAACTAAAATGCTAAACAAGAAAGTATTTTTTGCAATGTAACACTACTACTTTAATGTAACGCTACTTTAAATATTTCTACAGGGTGAGCAAACTTGGTCTTTTTCTCTTACTGTCAGAAGATGATCTCCTGTGAATTTGTGAAACGTTTGATGTGTTTTGGTTAAGATATAAATTAATATTAATTTGGTTATTTAATTGTCTTAACTATGCAGCCCTTTCAAAAGAAATCTATGTTCATTGCTGCATAATACAAGGATGTTTAGATGAACGATCATGGATGGATGAATGTGTGGATATCTATCTATGATAGGCAGATTTATAAACAATATTCACCTTTAGTATATAGACAGAATTTGTGTTTAAACTAAATTTTCTTGCAGGTGTTACAACAAACCCTCTGTTTGTTACAATAAACCCCACCTATGGGGTAACGTTTGCACTCTGACACTTTCAGTGTAATTGTATGATAATGGTAGATCCCACAAACAAACTTTAAAGGTTCATTTGTAGCAGAGATGTGTGTGTGTGTGTGTGTGTGTGTGTATAAAAAGTATTTAATCTAACTTAAATATGTTTTGAATGATGATAAAGACAAAGACAAAAAGTGTTAGTTTGTGCTCCGCTCTCCCCTGCTATTGGCCAGGACTGTAAGCATTACATATAGAAGTATACACAGCACTTGTCTGCCAGTAGATGGCGACCTTGTATAAAGTTCACAGAATATTATGTGTCCTTAACCCTTATCACTGTAAAAAGTGAACATTTGGATTAACTAGAAAAAGTACTTGAAGTGCTAAAAATGTAAATTTATTTTAACTTAACATTTTCACCTAAAGTGAAACCAATTGAAGTCATTTTTTTAAGTTGATCCACATCATCACTTTTTGCATGTGCAGTCACTGTAATGCGTTTTAAGTGCATACATCATTCAGACATATTCAAAATGCTAATTTGCTGGAAAGTAAAAAAAAAATAGAAACATCTGAGAAATTTTTTTTCTTAACCACAAACACATGATCAACATTTGTTTCACTTTGAGAGGGAAATTGACTCATTAATGTTATCTGAAACTTTAATCTAACACGTTGCTTGTCATTAAAACTTTTAAAATGCTGCTTTATTTGAAGTTGAAAGACCCGAAAAGTCAGATAGAAAATATTTTTCAGCATTTGTTTCACTATGAGAGGTAGAAATATTTTTCTCATCTCTGTTATCTGTATTTTTAATCTAACCTCTCATCTATCAGCCTGTTTTCTGTCAGCAGAAACTACGAACACCCATCAAATAATAAAGAATGGTGTTCTACGCAAAAGCTGATAAAGATCACTTGTAACATTGTCTTCAGTCACCTTTGATGACAGATGCTATTCATAGTGAATGAGACTATGAAGAAATATGGATAAACGTTTAGCACACAGAAAGCACACAAAGCTGTGTACTCTGACAAAAATCATTTCATCATGTATTGTTTCTGGTTCAGTCAGGTCTGACCGCTTAGACAGGTGGAAAAAACCCAGACTTTAATCTTAGCAGAATTTTAAACACAGACATTTTTTTTTCAGTCAGTTTTCAGCTTTAAGAAGCATGAGGAATAAAAAGATTCACACCCAGGCCGTGCATAACTTTCATATTTAAAAATAACTCATTTATGCGTCATTGACCAGAACATGGAGATTATATCTTTATATGTATTTCCTTGTTCCTTTGGCTTTAAGGCAAAATACGCTTTTATGGTATGTCGTTTTGTGCCAGCTAAATAATTGACATGGTTATTGCTAAGCAACATTGTTTTGTCTATCTTAACATCTCTCAAAATCTGAAAACAAACACAAATAAAAAATCACCAATATGACGGAGATACACGCAGAGAAACAAATAAATACAGAAATCTAAGGTACAAAATAAAACTCTTGATGTTTCTAAAAATTCTTGTTTTTCTGGTTTGTCTTTCTTGCTTAAGGAGGTCAGGAGGACAAAAAATATACAGATAGTGTCTGTGAGCACTCCTTGAGATTTTCTGATCTATTTGATGTGAAAAGCATGTGAAATAATTTAAGGGAGGGGGGGGCACTGAAGAAACAGCCAATACAAGACAAGCAGTGTGTGATTTTCTGGCTTTTGTAGGAACTGTTGTAAACTTGTATGACTCCAGATTACAAACATACAATGTGTTGTAGTTTACTCACTAAAAACAGTTGGGTTAAAAATAACCCAATAAATAACCCAATGGTGGGTTACTATAGCACCAACCCATTGTTGGGTTATTTTAACCCAATGCATTGGGTAGAAAGTTTTACCCAATTAGTTGGGTTATGAAATAACCAATTTGTTGGGTTATTTTTGCAATGCTGTTTTAACCCCATTATTATTATTATTATTATTATTTATTACTATTATTTGCTTAAATAAATAATACAAAACTTACAAATACATTTATAATGCTTTATTTTCATTTAGTCATTTGCACCTGCATTTAAATGTATAAATACAGACATGTACAGTATAGAAGCATAAATACATACACACATACATAAATATATACATACATAAATAAACAAAAACATAAGAACAAAACAAATCTACTCAATCTTATCCAACTACAAACTGCTTAAAAGCATAGTTCACACATTTTGTCATAATTTTCTCCCTCTCATGTTGTTATAAACCTGTATATAAGTCTTTACTTTGATAACCACAAAGGTATATTTCAAAGAATGTTTGAAATCAAACCGATCATGAGCCCCATTCATTTTCATAGTATTCTTTTTTCCTACTATGACAGTCAATGGGGCTCATGATCTGTTTGGTTTAAACATTACTCAAAATATCTTCCTTTGTGGTCATCAGAACAAAAAAATGTGTACAGGTTTGTAACGACAGGAGAGGAAGAAAATTATGACAATTTTCATTTTTGGGGGAACTGTCCCTTTAAGCAGGTGACAGTGTGTTCAGGAAAAATCACATGGTACAAAATGTATTGTGTGTTACAGAAACTACTTAACAGTAGTGAAAGGCTTGGGATACTCTGTATAAAATGTAAAAAAAAAAAAATTAAAGCATGTGTCAACTGCTGGTCTTGCTCCTGGGCCATGCCTCCCCACGATAACAAAGGCTTGTGATTAGTCGAATTCATCCCATAGGAGGACATGGGGTCTTCGTCATACCTCCTCCTCCAAATACTGAATTATGTTTGTTTTCTGACCTGAAGACAGAATTTTCACAATGTAAATATGCACACATAAACAGTATAAAAAAACTAAGTGTCATAAATGATACTTACAGGTTGCAAATTAATAAATGTTTGCTTTGGCTCTTGGTACTGTAGGAAGGCTGAATCATCTTGCTGGCCATTTTGTAAGGTTTTTAATGCAACATCTCCAAGAATGTCTACATTTAAAGAAAATAATAATTAATTAAATCTCAAAGCAAACACATCTGGCACGCTGAATAAATACTCTACTTTGACAGTAGATGGCGCTGAATTGCAAATTCAACCGTTACCTGGGTTACAGTAAACAGACGTGCAGGATTAAACAGCGCTTTATCAGGGATTATACTGAAGTAAAACGACAATAAAATGCCATCGAGTCATTTCTTAAGACATTTACATTCAGAATCACATTTATATTACAGCTCTGTGTCTATAACACAGACCGCCAAAATAAAATATTTGGAGCAAAAAGCAGCCGGTTGCATCCCTTACAAAAGTTAAAAAACGGTTTTTACTACACTTTAAACCAAAAAACATTGTCTGTTACAGAAAGCATGGTTAAAGCAATATGGCAATCACTACGCCATGAAACTAACGTTATACTACTAAAAGAAGAAATGATTCATTTTTGTAAGGGACCATGCTGTTGGTACTGTTTAGTATTAAAATAAATTGCGATGTCTCTCTACGTTTATGATGGCTTAAAAACGCGTTTGGCATCGGTAACAGTTAATCAATGGAACAGGTGTAACGGACAAAAACTAGACAGCAGCGTTTTTGTACACTTATTTAAACGTGACTGATAGTTTACTGTGTTTTAGAGCTTAAAGACACTTTGTAGCAAAATAAAACATTACACAGAGATATATATTTTAAAACGTACCTCTCGTGTCTGTCCGCACTCAGCAGTGGCACCGGTCAACCGTTGAAATTCAAAATGCGTGACGTGAGCCCGATTTTAACCCAACTCTCTGGGTTGTTATGGAAATAACCCAATACAAGCTAGGAATAACCCAACAAACAACCCAATATGTTTAACCCACCTATTGGGTAAAACAAATAACCCAACGGTTTTTAGAGTGATACTTTTACATTTTGCACTGTGTGCATTTACTATTTTTACTAATTTATGTATTGATTTAAATTGAGATGAAATGGTATGAAAATTTGACATCAGGGTTATAGTGACCAAAATAACCACGGGTATCAATATTACCATGGTTTTGTGAGCAATTTCTAGAAATGTAAAAAAAAGAACTGATGCAAACCAAATTTAAAACTGATTTTACTTGTAAGTGCACTTTTGTTGGCATAAACATCAAATAAATAACATTAAAATGAATCATGGCACATTGGTGTAGTGAGATAAATGTTCATTTAGGCCTAGTCCACACGAACACGGGTATTTTTATAACCGTGAGTTTTTTCACACGGTTCGGCCGTTCGTCCACACGAAACCGCAGTATCAGGGGACTGAAACCGAGCATATTTGAAAACCCCGGCCAGGGTGAGCTTTTTAAGAAACCCCGGTTACAGTGGTGTCGTGTAGAGAGTAAAACCGGGAGTTTTACCTTGCGACGTCAGAGTGTGCGCCGTTATCCACTGTGTTTGACGTCAAGATTGTGCGCCGCTGACTGCTTTGTTGATGATTCTGTGCAATTGCGGACATATCTTGCTAATAATAACTGTGCTAATAGGGCTTCTAACATGTATACAGATAGATGCTCAGTTATCTCACTATATTGCGGAACACGATTTGGGTTATATCCCCGCCTGCTGGTGTGGCATGCTCTTGACAGCGCTTGATAGCGTGCTTTTGCTTTACCGTGTGGATGGATATTTAATTTAAACCGAGCATGTGTGGAAAGGATTTTTTTTAGGGAAAACTCCGGTTATAATTTTACCCGTGTCCGTGTGGACTAGGCCTTAGTTGAGATAAAACACAAGTGAGTAAATCAGATTTTCATATAAACACAAATCAGCCAGTCATCTGTGTGTGTATGTTGTGATAAGTCAGATGAACTTTATGACCCAGGAGTAAAGCTGCACGACACCTGCGCTCACAGCAATCACTGAAGAAACAAACAGAGCTTTAAACTCATCAGATGAAAAGAAAAGATGAATCTGTCTAAAAATATATTAAGTAAACATGTGTCAGTACAACTAGATTTCCCTAAACAGGGCTCAACATAAAGGACTGCCCGGTGACCCGGGGCAAGCATGAGAGATGTTCGGGACAGTAAAAAGTATTGTCATTTGCCTGATCGGGCCAGTGCATCACCTTCAGTCACTAAAATATATTTTCATCAATATATATATATATATATATATATATATATAAATTTAACATCTTGGAAGGAGACATTTAATTGGGTAAAACACGATGAAAGAAACGATTTTATATTTTGCACAAGGTTGCCTTCAGTCTAAAGGTAAAGCAGAAAAGTTGGGAGCCTTTATTCGTCAGAACATGTCTGTTGTATATGTATACAATAATATTTTACCTTTGAATTATTATTTTTAAATATGTGACAGACACTGACATTTTTTTATTGGTGCAAGTGAACATTTTGGCAGGGCAAGTGAAAACCTGAACCACTGGCCCGACTGGGCCAGTATAATTTTTTTTGCATTGAGCCCTGCTAAAACATTTAAATTCAGTCGGTGAAGCACTGCCATCACAAACACATGGGAGCAGACATGACACTGGCACAGTCGGTAATTACAAAATTAACATGGTAATACTAACCATTGGACATTTTTATCTCTAGATTTTAATGTATATGTCTATACATTTTGGGGTGGTTTCCCGGACAGGGATTAGCTTAAACCAGGACTAGGCCTTAGTTTAATTAGGAAATATAACTAGTTTTAACAAACATGCCTTACTAAAAACATTACTGGTGTGCGTTTTGAGGCGAAACAAAGGGCACTGATGTATTTTAAGACATGTCAGTGCAAGTTGTTTTCAGATTGGACAGCTCTTACATTTATTTTAGTCTAGGACTAGTCTAATCCCTGTCCGGGAAACCGCCCCTTTATCCTTTATTATAATTCGTCAGTAGTTTTTTTTATCTTATGTTGGTGCTGTATTGTCTTTACGACTCTCCTGATTTTGCTAAGTGGTTGATGTCCTCAGGGCAACATTATGTTGACCCTGGGACAACATTTCAATTAACCAATCAGATTTTAGAAATAAGTTTACAATTTGTTTTAAGTTTACATGTTTTTCACTTATCATGTACCCCTGATTTTAGGATTTGGATATGGGTTGCGGTTTGGGGTGGGTTTAGGTTTTATTTACAAAAATGTTGTCCTTGGGTCAACACAATATGTTGGCCTGAGGACATCTACCACTTGGCAAAATCAGTTGGAGCTTGTCTTTACAAGTACAGATAAGGCAGTGACATACATTAAAGGAGACATATCATGCTAAATCCACTTTCTTAGCTCTTAAATGCATTTGGTTGTATATTTGTAGTGTTTAGAAGTACATAAAAGTTGAAATTACTCTCTTCAGGTGCTTTGTTGATATCTTTATATTCTGTTTTGGTCATATTTTCCAACCGGTTCAGATTTTTCTATTATCTATTACGTTTTTTGAACAATTACCTCACAGTATTTGCAGCGGAACCGATAAATAAGGACATCGACTTCCAGTCCAACACTACGAGCAATCCGCAATTTTCATTTTCTCGCTGCGATATTGTAGTCCAAGCTCAAGGATGCAGAAGTTACGAGAGAGTAAATCAAAATGTTCGGTTGTTGAACCTGTGCCTGGTTGAGTTTTTCACGGAAATGTCATTTTTTAGTGCGCGAAGCACTTCAAGGATAACTATTTCACCAACCTCCACCAGTATAAAGTAGGATTTGCCGATAGACTTCGTCTGATTGAGGGGTCAATTACTTCTATCTTTGGAGACGACGAGCAGAGCACTTCGGTAAGCTGTAAATAACTTTAAAAACAGTAAAGTACACGGTTGTCATGGTTTAGCAGTGCTGTTTCTCAATCTGAACGCTGCAGCCTGCGGATGTCGCATGTGGTCATCAACCCGGGATTAAGTTATAGCATATTACAACAACTTACTATTAACTAAGAATAATAGTCAACTTTATAATTGTTAATTTTCTGAAATAAGACAGCCAGCATAAACACACTCTCGCGATACCTCCATATGAAGAATTTGTTCTGCAGGTTCGTCGTCTTCATTTTCATCTCGCTCCATTTCCGACTCTGGCGTGAACATATAAAGCTGGATGGACAAGTCTTCCGTTGTTGACATTTTGTGAATAACGAGTGAATAAAAAGTTTCTGTGCCGCTAGATAATCGTATCTCTGCTATAAAACTACAAAAATGGCCGAACGGGGTGGAGTTTAACCGAGTGTCACCTCTGCAACCTGGAGAGGGGGCAGGGTATGACGTGCATTTAAAAAGACAGTACCAAAACGAGTTGCTCTCAGATGCACATCAGAAAAGGGGTAGAAAGGGGGCCTGTGGGGCTATAATAATGAGGAATTCAGACCCAAGCATTGCAGTTTCGCTTTATATAGACCACAAATAGATGATTTATATGTAAAAAGGACAGATTTAAAAGCATGATATATCTGCTTTAAATAACTTTACCCAACGATAATCACGAGTTAACACTTCTACTCAAACATGGGTCACAAATGAGAGGAGAAGATGAGCAGACAGTCATGAGAGAAGAAAATGTAAAAGAATTAAGTAATCTCAAAGCTTGAGTACATGAAGAGTTTGACTCCAAAAAGAGACATGTCAAAACATGTTTATTATTATGTTATTGTGCCACTTAGCTGTATTTGTTTCAGTTATGAAGGCCTAAATCAAAACAAACCAACTGCAGTTTGATTGATATCAGAGTTATTGTCTCAATTTGGAACCAAACTCTTCAAATATTGTTGCAGACTGTGTGTATACATTATACATACATTGAAATGACACAAGGATAAACAAGATGTATGGTAACTCTGTTATTAACGTGTGTTAAGAATACCAACATGATTGTGTTTCACAATATGTGGCAGTTGTGATTATAGTACTGGAATGTGTTGAGAATATGAAGTAAAGCAATGGGAACAAGACTCGGTTAAAGGAACTAACTTAGATTTCACAGGTGCTTTTTCAAATGAGTCAGATGTTTGTTGATAACTTTTCCCTGTCTTACCAGTTTTGTGGTATAGTCACAAAATATTTGATTTATTTATTCGTGTTCATAGACATGATTTTCCACTTTTTTTCGTGTTATTGAGCATGAATGTCTTTTCCGTGTCACTAAGCACGATTTTCTATAAAAAGTTTTTCGTGTCCCCTAGCACGACTTTCTTATTCGTGTAATTTTATTTATTGGATTTTCCACTTTTTAAATATATTTTTAAACCATATTTAGCACACAGTTTAGCACATGTTTCAGGCAGTTGACCGAGCTGGCATTTGCATGTTGTGATTTTTGAAAAACACTTTGGAAAAGGGAGTTGGGCCGAGTACCAAACACACTTGTAGCCAATCAGCAGTAAGGGGCGTGTCTACTAACAGACATCGTTGCCTGGGTTGTGTATGTGTGGGGCGGGTCTATCAAAAGAAGGTCCAGATTCTATTGGGGTAGAGGCGTGTCTGTTGAGGTGATTTCAAATGTCAACTTTGGCTTTCAGAGATCATGGATCAAGTGAGCCTATAATTTTGTATTAATGTTATAGTTTTATGAAAACATTTGCAGTCTTTTCAAGAACAAACACAATAAAGCTATGAAGACAATTCAATTATTTACATTTATTATAGAAATTCAAATTGTGCCTTGCATTGACTTGGAAGGTGATTAATTAAATAGTTGTAGTATTTTATGTATGCAACATTTAAATAATTAGAAAATCATTTATTTACTAAATTCAATAATTGTATATATTTATAAAACGGTTAGTTCCAATTAGGGATGTCAAATTATGCAATTTCCCGTATTCGATGATCATTTAAATTGACGATCAATCAATCGAATAATCGTTAACAGAAATAGTGCAATAAGCCTTTACAGCAGAGGCATATAGCCAATGAAATAAATGTGTGCATAAAAATGCCAGCTTCCTCATGCAAATTAAAAGATTTTATTTTGTCTACATAACATACTAGTGGGATTGTGAAATGAGTGAATGTAGTTGGTGTTTTGATAAAAATCATCAATTGAATCTCGTAATGAAATATACTGACCAGAGATGTATAGTAACGAAGTAGAACTACTTCACTACTGTACTTAAGTACTAAAAGGCAGTATCTGTACTCTACTGAAGTATTATTTTTTTCTCCTACTTCCACTTTTACTTCAGTACATATTTTCGATGAGTTTAATACTTTTACTCCGATACATTTTTTATGTGCTGCATAGTTACTCGTTACACTCAAATGTTATGAATCATTCCAAACCCACATTATCACTGCCGGAGCGGTAATACACATTAGAAACACACACACATCGTGGTCTAAACCAATAGGAGATAGTGAAGAGCGGACCCCTCCCTCACTCTCACTCACAAATATGAGCCGCGGTTGTGGACAAATGTGAAGTGAAGAGAGAACCAAAGTGCGCGAGAGAGACCGAGAGAGAGAGAGAGAATGCGCGAGAAAGGGCGAGTGTGCGCGAAAGAAGGAAACCTAGATGCATTGAAACACCTTGTACCTTTACCTTTTACCATTACATCGACTAATATTTTATTAATTCTGAATTCTCTATCGCCATATTAGTTAAATTAATCTGAACATTCCTGTGCTTGTACTCCTGCTACAGCCAAACCAATTGTGAGTGTCCTTTAGCTTAAACATTTGAAATAATATAAACAATATTATATTCAAACTTTTGACTGTTTTCTTTAATAACTACATTACACAATACTTGTACTTTTACTTTCAGTACTTGAGTAGTATATTTTAAAATAAACTACTTGCAATACTTAAGTACAAAACATGTTTAATACTTTAGTACTTCCACTTAAGTGCTGTGCTTAAAGAGCACTTCAACTTCTACTCAAGTCACTTTTTTGATAGAGCACTTGTACTTTTACTCAAGTCTGGGTCCCTAGTACTTTATACATCTCTGATACTGACTAATAGACACAGTATAACTCCGCCTCATATGGGCACTCCGCACAGTCGGATGAAAGTCCGTGTGTCCATGACAAAATAAAAGTTTCATTATCATCAAGTGTTATTCAAGAAGCACACGAAAAACACTTTTCCCGTTGTCACCTCAGCTCAGACCTGCGGCGTACTTTCAGCAAAGATGCTTATGTTATGAAGAAAACCCGCAACAGTGTTTAGCGTGTAGCAATAATGATGATCAATGATATATGTTGCGGGAGTCTTCAGAGTGTAACGACAGTCAGTTACAGTTTACATTTAACAGTTTCTTGCCAGAATTTAAGATTACATTTTAATCTGTTCATTAAAAACGGCTTCTAGTCTCCTTTCCTGTGTATAGCAGCGTTGCTATGCTAATCTTGCAGGCTTCCCTGAAGAGGATCTTTGCTTTCAGTATTCTAAACGTATTTGCATTTTCGGCATCGGACCTTCTCAGATCCACTGCGGATGCCATTTCGTTGCGTTAGCAGCCAGCCTCGTCTCGAATGAGGTTAAAAAGCCCATGTGTGTGTTTGGGATCGAGCATCGTTGTGATCATGGTTAGTTTAACTTCTTCGTGCATGTTTAATTTTTTCACCGGCTGTGTATGTGCTTTGCACAGGCACCGCACACACGTGCTTGCTTTTTCGACAATCGTAAGTTTTATCGATTTAATTCTTATCGACAATTAATCGAAGATCAATTAGATCAATTGGACGTTAGAGACTGTGTTGTTCTTAATTTTAACCTTGTTTTTTTTTTTTTTTTTTTACATAAGACATATATATCGGTCATGGTTATCGGTCTTCTTGATCAGTAATAATCGTTATCCATCGATACCACGAAAAAACAAGATTAAGAGAGGTAATGTTGTACAATTAATTAATTTTATTTCTAAGGGTTCTTGTAAGGGATTTGGTGCGCCGACTTAAACTAACTCTTTTCTCTCAGCAGGTATTGTTTAGAAATAGTGAAAACTAGTATCTTGTTATAAGCACCTTTTGTACTATTGCCTCCCTATGACACATTGCTGTTATTGTTTTCTAATCTTTGTAAGTCGCTTTGGACAAAAGCGTCTGCTAAATGCCTAAATGTTTAAGGACGATTTACACAATTTGAAATCCAACCCAAAACGATTTTGCTATTGTTGGCTATAAATGTCCTTTGAAATGTCCTGCCTCGTTTTAAAGCATTATCAACCCAAACTGATATTTCACAATGTTTCAGGATGCTTATCTGATAGGTATGAACCATGGGCGAGGCTAGCCCCTTTTTAGGGGTGCTTCAGCACCCCTAAAAAGGAGCTCAGCACCCCTAAAACTTGGAGCAAAAAATGTATTTATTCTAAAATGTTCGTTCGTCTTTGACAAGGTTAAATAATGTCCAAAACATACTCCGTAGTTTGTGGTTTAAAATGTATGTTAAGGTAGAAAATGAAAACCTCCCCGCTTAGCAAATGGTGTCATCCTCTTCTTTTACTTCTCTGTACCTGCATCGCTTAGCCCGAGCGCGAAACACACGCAGAGTGAGAATCAGTTAAAAGTGTTGTGATGCAACTTGCTTGCATGAATCTTACAAAATGTTTACGTTATGTTTATAATGAGCGAGTACATCACATCACGAATCAATCTTTCAAGCCGTGTTTTTGTCTTATACTGAATCACCATGGTACACGTATAATAAGTGTTTATTTTCGGATTATTTTTGTCCGGCGGGTACCCGCGCGCTGCGGAGTAGTACAGTATCTGGGTGACTCGTCCATAGACATAAACGGAGAGAAGTCGGCCCGGTTACAATGTTCTTCCGCAAGACGCATGCAGTTTTGTGCGTCTCAGTGGGTAGTTGCATACGTGTGTCTCTGTTGTTAAAGTTTATTGTATGATTTATCGTTAATTTGAGACTTATTTTAACAATCGGGAGTCATGTAAACATGACGTCACGTGCGTCTTTTCTGGTCAGTCGTCATGAAAACATGGCGTTTGGAACAGAGTGAAAACAAACTACATATCACTGCATACCACCAGAACCGGTAAGTTATGTGTGAAATCACTAACTGTCTGACTATCAAACTAGACAATAAATATTTTTTTAGTTTGTCACATGTAGATTAATATGAAGGGGATAACGTTTTTAACCCTTAGTGCAGGAGTCACAAGTGTTTTGTTTTAGACATATAGAAAAGGTAATGGTTCAATTAAAGGACTGTTAAAAGAAAAGCTGCAAATTAACAAACTATTAATAAACCTACCATATGTTGTAGGCATAAAAGTTATAAATTAGGAGATCTATCATTTTGACAAAGGCTTAAAACGACACCCTGTATATCCACATAAAACCATACCCACACTGCTGCTGTAGCCCACCTTTTGTCCTGATACTTTAATATGGCATTATTGGCAAAAAGTGCTAGCTCCCCACTAATTAGAAATAAAAAGGTTGGCAAAAAAATGCATCTCAAAACTCATCAGATTGATGCTTTAAAATATGTAATTTTAAAAAAGTTCTAAGGGGGAGCATGCTCCCAGACCCTAGAGGGGTAATTTTCTTCTAATCTTTTTCACCCCTGACCCGTTTTCATGCCTGAAAGGTCTCCAAAAAAAAATCTGGATTTTGGAGTTAGTTGAACCAATGTTAAAATGATAGTTATTTTACAATAAACATATTATTGGTTTCTGTAGGGAAAAAGAGTGGGTGGTGGCAGCGGAGCTCATTGGGTGCTCAGCACCCCTAAAGCTCTAACCCTAGAATCACCTCTGGTATGAACTAAAGATTATACTTTAGGAAATTCTTTTCAAACACTGTTTATTCGCGGCATTCAAGGTATTTGTTTCATTACTGTCTGTGCACTGTCGAAATTGATCCCATGACCATGACATGGCTTACAGGAAAAACTGCTGTGCTCATAAACATTTATGTGACATGTGACATAGGTTTAGTTAAGGTAATTAAAGGGTATAACATGTATGTTTTTGTGTTTAGGAGTTTAGATGGCCAATGAGCTCATTTGAATCAGGTTTTTTTCTGTACTATATCAAAAACAATGACACAAAGAAAAAGAAAACCAAAGAGATGTTTGTGTCGGGGAATATGATATGGCATTTGATAGCTGAAAAATAAATAAAAAAAGAAGGGGATTAACTGGTATGATCATCATCAAAAAAATCAAGGAAATGTAATTTAATTTTAGTTTAAACCACACAAACATATACTGTAATCTACCATTGAAATGTATAAATAAATTTATATTAAATTGAAAATAATGATACCTGTATTCAGAAAGTATGCACGGAATTGATTTTATCTCAGTTCATCGAAGAGTCCTTCATGTGCAGTTGTTTGCCTGCATCAAATTCCTTTCAATCTCTTTGAGATGAAACTGATGTTTAGTGTGACAGACCATAAACTAAAATATTTTGAATGAATTGCATTTATTTCTTGCTGCCACGTGTGCATGTGTACAACCTATTGGTCTGAAGTATACTGGCAAAGTATAAAGATTTTCGGTGCTGCGTATAAAGAGCTGTAAGGGTGGATTTACTACAGTGGTTAAGGCTGTAGGAACACCAAAATGACTTAAAATGTTAACAGCAAAATGGTGTAATTATGTGTATTACCACCACCCTTCTGCGACTTTTACCAATGACAGAAATAAGCGCAGTTATAATAAAAAAATACGTGTGGGAGCGTTGTTTTTACACCTTGTTTAAGCCCTCCAGATGCTCTCGGAGCACTTCAGTGTGTATGTAAACGAACCAAGTGTTCTCGGACCCCCTAAAAGGACCCAAAAGTGAACCATATTCAGACCACAATCTTTTGTGGATTGGTTTCTTTTTGGCATGTGAAAGCAATGAGGTCCAGGTCAACTTCATGTGTCGTTTTGACATGTATCAAATATTGTATTGCAAAAGGTAGCATTTAGCATTCAGTACTGACTTAAAGTTACAATTGACATGGTTACAGTATAAATGCATGAAATGGTAAATAATACATAGTGTAATGAACTGTTTCCAATATTTCCTCCTGAGGATGGAGCCTTTCATTAGAGAAACAGCCATTGTATTTTATCTCTTCTTTGACCATGTGACCAAACCCAACACAATACCTTCAAACTGACCAATCAGAAGACCACTACTGTACTTAACAATAAACAACTCTGCCAATTATCTTTGATCACGATCAGTGAGCACAGGAATGCAGATGGTACAGGACGTAAATGATGGTTGTGACAGAGTTTCTCAGTCTTACAGAGCCTTTGTCATCAAGTGATTGCTGTTTAAAATATGCCTGACAACTTCATTTTGTATATATTAAATTGTTCTACTGAATGACATTTTTGTAGACGTATTTTGTAATTTGTGGTAAAAATGACATTTTTTGTTCTGAACATGAAACTTAAACACCTTAGGACACATTCTAATGTACAGAAAAAGACAACATTTAAAGGTGTATTTCACTTTTTATTTTTGATGTTTGGAAAGATATTTACAGGTAAATCTTTGTTCATAATAAGTATATGGTACATTATGCGTTTCATTTAAAGGTGCTGTAAGCAGTTACTAAGCTGTCATACGGCTTAGTTATATTAGACAGATACCAGTAAATATCGCACGTATCTCTGTGACGTTGCTTCTATCAGATAGCTTTCTGTCTTATCATTTTGTGTGCTCAAAGGGCAGTGCCTATATACAGGAAGCAGGTGTGCCAATTTGTTGTGTGAGATTTGTACATTGAGATCATGCGATTACAATGATCTACAGAGGGTTGATTAGCAGGATGGTTCTCATTTAGTGGTTACAAAATTGCTTACAGCACCTTTAATGTTGAAGCTGATGAGTCAAAATAAACTTAAAGTTCACTTGTGTGAACATTATAAAGAAACTATATATGATACATTTTAAGAAATACTCTTAAATTTTAGGAATAAATACTTTAGATAGAGTCTAATAACAATACGATTGCTATTTTTTAGAATAAATAATAGTAAATAAGTCATTACACAATATACTGGTATGATAATATTAAGGCCAGTTCATGTAGGATAAACACAGCGTCTGCTTGCTCCATGTCTGATTTGTGTTTCTCAGGTGTTTCACGTATCCTTTCCTGTAATGATAATGGCATATGGGTGAAAAAGAAACATTAGTGCAAACATGCAGACGTCTCAAGGCATAAATGTTTCAAGGTCATGTGTAACAACAATGCAGAAGTATAAATGAAAAAGAATGCGTAGCCTTTTTGCAGTAACTATGCAGTAGATCCAGGTCTGTTAACAGCATCATCACTGATTCATATCACTTTATTCATTTTTTCATTCTTTTTTTAGTTATAGAAAGCAATAATCCCTTATCTCATGGACATTCTAAAATGTTTAATGTGAAAATCACTACATGTGACTTAGGGCCAGATTTACAAAATGGGAGAAATAAGCGTGAGAGCACAAATCCAAAAAAGCGCGGATGGGAGTAGTAATGTCAAATAACACATTTGTGACCAATCACGGAAAGTAGGGACACAAGTCAGAGTCTGGGGAAAAATCTGATAATATTTGGAAAAGTTGTCGCCTTTTGAAGGTAGGCAGTGGCGTGTTTACAAATTTGGGGGCCATATATATATATATATATATGTATATGTATATATATATATATATATATATATGTGTATTAGGGATGTAACCGTATTATAAATTTCGTGGTATTGCGGTATAAAATTTTTCCGGTACAACCGTGGTCACGTGATTCGGTAAAATATTAGGTCTTCCGGGCAACACGTGTAGTTTTTTTCCGGCCAAGTGCAGCGAGTGGAGGGACGCGGGAACTACAATTCCCATAATCCCACGCGTGCCACTCTGATGCCTCTCTACAAGTGGAGCGACAATGGCGGAAGCAAAAGAAACGCGGATTTTAAATCTGATGTGTGGAAAAAGTTCGCGTTCGCTGTGACAAGAAACGAGAAAGGACAAAATGTGATGGACATACAAAAAAACGGGTGTGAGTAAATCCGTGAATGAGGAGAGTATGTGCCGTTTCTCAATTAGAAAGCAGCCTCCTTAGATCGCATATGCAGGCTGCATCCGTCATTACATGCCTGGTGTATTTAAGTTAACTGAGTATTACATTCGCAAGTCATGTTAGTGTGTTACAACAATATACGATTAAATAAGAATAATTGTCAACTTGAAAAATATTAATATTCTGAAATAAGACGGTTTTCATGAAGTATGCAGCCTGCAAATGCGACCTATGGAGGCTGCAGACTTCCGATTGAGAAACGCGCCCCTGCATTGAGTGAGCTGACCTCAGCTCTAAGTCCAGCTACAATAAGTAAGCTGCTATTTTCATTTTTACTGGGTTGTTTTTGTTTTCAGGAATTGACCCGCTTAAAACCCATCATCTTTTCTTGATTCTACAATCACAACTGTTGCTTTCATAGGAGTATCAAGCATTAGCATTAATAATAATAATAATAAAAACTAGGTCAATTGAGGGAGTGACTCAATTCTTAAAACCTGACTGATTGGGAGTTGTTTAAAGTTGACAAACTAAACTGAAACTTTATTTTTTATTTTATTACATGGTCTAATTATTTTTGTCCTTTTTATGAAAATTGTAAACACTACACTAAACTAAACTTTGTACAATGTAATGTTCAGTCTTGATTAATAAACACTTATGGCAGTTTTTCCAAGTCTTCATATGTTTTTTCCTTCTTGTAAATGTTTCAGTAATTACCGTACCGTGGGCACCCTACCGAAATACTACCGTACCATGAATTTTTGATACCGTTACATCCCTTATATATATATATATATATATATATATATATATATATATATATATATATATATATATATATATATATATACCGGGTTTATTTTGTTTGACACTGCTTAAAATAACACTAAATTGTTACAGTTTGGTATGCCAAAAGTTCTGGGTATAAAAAAACATTTCACGCCCCTCTCAGATATATCTTTTGCTTGCAAATTTCTTATAGGATGTATTTAAAACAATGTAATTAATACTGCAACTTCAGTGTCTGACATCTTACTAAAAAAACTAAATGAGGATAAAGAGGAAGCATTAGATTATGATTCAGACTAATCTTACAAATTGAACTAACAAACACCAGCAAACAACACTGTAAGTTGGTTATTGCTTGAATTTATGGATGGGAATCTCATGTTCATTGCAAAAACAAACTTACTGTGAGATACAACAAGCATATAGATTAGACATACACTAAAGATGAGATTTTAATGACAATGATGAGATACAGAATATGATTTATGTATTTTCGATGTGATGTAAACCCCTGCGTGGTGTCTTTATCATGTTTATACCTGTACGAGCGAGCGTGGAACAAAAGATGGTTCTCACTGATCAAACCAAACCACCAATCACAGGTGTGAAGCCCAAAGTCTTTAAAGTAAACTTGCCCATCGAGTGAATTTTGTGCAGCTACGAGAGCACAGAGAGAGTCGAGCGACCGCTCATTCCAGCACTTGTGTGGCTGCATTTGTGCGCACTGAGCAGAGGTGCGCTTTTCCAAAGTTTCGCTCATGAAGTAGCCTACAGTATATGTGCCCTCGCGAGGATGCTGACTTGGGGTTGAAGGATGTGAAGTAACAGTCGCTCCATTGTCTTCATTATATGTGAAGTTAGGGCGACAGGCCTAAAGTCATTTAACTCACTGGGAAACGGTTTCTTAGGAACTGGTATGAGACATGATGTCTTCCACAGTGCTGGTACCTTCCCCAGCCATAGGCTTAAGTTGAAAACGTGCTGTAGGGGCTCTGCCATTTCAGCCGCACATGCTTTGAGCAGTCTGGGACACACTCAGTCTGGGCCGGCTGCTTTACTTGGTCGAAGTCTACTCAGCTCTCTTTTGACCTGATACACTGTAATGAAGGGTGGAGGGTGGGTCCCCTCCAGTATCCGTAGATACTGGCTGGGGGCTAAAAGCTGTAGCAGATGCATGATACAAAACGGGTACAGTTGGTTGTGAAGAAGAACCAGATGGTGGATGGGCATGCTGTGGACAGGCTGAAATAGGTAAGGTGTGCGATATGTTGGTTGGACAGGACATTGTAGCGGGAGCAGGACAGTCAAACCTGTTATAGAACTGTTTGAGTTGGTTTGCTCTCACCTCATCTCCTTCCACTATGCCACTCTTCTTCTTACAACCTGTAATAATTTTCATCCCCTGCCAGACCTCCGTCATGTTGTTTTCCTGCAACTTCTGCTCTACCTTTTTTCTGTATTCCTCCTTTGCCTCTTTCAGTTTACAAGTGATCCACGGTTTATTGTTTGGAAAACAACGTACAGTTCTTGTGGGAACTACAATGTCCAAGCAGAAATTCAAATAATCAGTGGTGCAGTTTGTGACTCCCTCAATGTCATCGCCGAATGGTTCCTGCAGCGTCGCCTCCGCCTCTGGAGACCATTTTCTAAAGGAACGTATGGTGGTGGGTTGTCTGCGGACGATAGGAATGTACAGCGGTCGAAGGAAGACCAGGTTATGATCTGATCTCCCCAGCTGTGGCAGTGAAGAGGCAGTGTATGCATCTTTAACATTAGCATACATAAGATCAATTGTTCTGTTCTTCCGTGTAGGGCAGTTAACAAACTGATAAAAAGCAGACAGTGTTGAATCAAGTGTAACATGATTAAAATCTCCTGTAATCGCAATAAAAGCTTCAGGGTGCTGAGCTAAAAGACTTGCAACAACAGGATAGCATCACATGCATTTTCAGCCAGGGCTAGTGGGGGGATGTAAACACAAACAACAATAGCGTGTGATAACTCCCTCGGCATATAATATTGGCAGAGACTCACCGCTAACAGTTCAATGTCTGGACAGCAGATTATTTCCTTCACCTTCACATGACCTGGGTTGCACCATTTGGTGTTGACCAAAAAAAGTGCAAGTCCCCCACCTTTGTTCTTACCACTCCGTATAGGGTCTCTGCCTGCTATCACAATCGAAAAGCCAGTTAGCTCGACACTGGCGTCCGGAATGTTGCTTGTTAGCCACGTCTCCCTGGGCAGATTAGGCTACTCTCTCTGTATATCTTAAAACAGGGGTCGGCAACAGGCGGCCCGCGGGCCAAAAGTGGCCCGCCAGCAATATTTTCTGGCCCGTCGGATTATTTAAAAAAGTCCGTTTAAAAAAAATAGAAAAATGAATGAAAACAGCCGGGTTCGGACAAATTTTAATTGAACACCTTAGCAGACATATACCAATGAAATAATTTTAAACAGATCAGGTACTAAAAAATTACATTTAAATAAGGGTTTTAATAGCAACCATGCTTTCCTGTAGGTCTCATTCGCTTACAGTCCGACTTTTGAACTTTTTTATTATTATTTTTCGTGTATAACACACTGATAAATAATATGTATTAGATAAAAAATATTTGCACTAAATGCTGCACAAAACTCTTCCTCTAGCCCAGAGGTCTAGCCCAAAAATGCGTAAAATAGCTACGTAATAGTTTAATCTTAACGGGCCGCTGTTTCTCGTTCTCTTTCTCTAACAGCGCATCCGTAACTATAATAATTGCAAAGGTATGAATTCATGAATCATTTGCAAATTTACCTCGCAAATCATGTCAATGCGGCACGCGTGAAGACATTAAACTCTGACTGATGACTGAAAAGTAATTGCAGGCTTTTAGAAACCACAACAAAATATGATACAAAATAAACTCTTTTACTGCAGTAATATTTTAACTAGTTCACTTTTAACGTAGATTTGAAAATAAACAGTCCTATGTCAATCACTATTAAAAACATATGGTAAACGGCAGTGGCGGAGCTAGACTTTTAAAACAGGGGTGGCAAAGGGGTGGCGAGGTATTATTTTGGGGGGTCAATATACAAAGTGTTCAAGTACACTGTATATAGATTAAATTAAAGTTGTTTATTTTCCAAAATGTACACAATTATATATGTATTAAGTATACAGCAAAAATAGAACAACTGGGATCTGTTTGGACCTGATCTGCACCTGACTTTTGCTTCTTTAGAAAGAAGTTGGTAATATCGTCCCTATAGTTACACACCTCATGAAGAAACCAAAATTTTGAACAATTTGCTTGTTAGTATTTACCATAAGTACACCGTTACTAATAATACAAATATTAAAATAATACACTACGAAAAAATCTGAGTATATTGAGGTCTAGCCTATTTGACAACATAAGGAAAATTGCTTACAGACATCTAGACATGTTATGTTAAGGGAGGAGGGAACTAGTTTCCGTTAACTTTAATGTACTTATGTAAATAGACTTCTGTCCCTCACATTAAGCTATGGAATGGCTTCAGATGACTTTGTGAAATTATAATCCAACCCTCTCAGACCCAAGTCACCCAAACTGACGTTTAAAAAGCGTGAGGCGCCGAAAAGCGCGCTGTTTACAACCCTGTTCTATATCCACGGTCGTTTTATTAAGTTCAATATGCTGCATTACACGTGACAATATGAATAAGCCTACCCGATTGTTGCTGAACATTTGCTAACGACAAGTTTTTTATTGTTTTAAGCATCTTCACGCAGGCGTGACAGTATTAGTCAGTTTCACAAGACTAGTAATGCTCATTGAAGTATTAATGCTAAGCACTACAGTGCAATGTCTTCCTTACTTCCCGTTAAAACAGTACTTCGTTTAATTTAATACCAATAAAAGCCGTACATACCAGCAAAACGCTCTTCATCGATCATGTGCGTGTTGGCGCGTTATGTTTTGGAGTACGAAGGAGCTGCGTGTCAGCTTAACCAATAGGCTTGTTCGACGTCATGCGGCGCCGCGAGAATAGACAGCTGCATTACGTCAAAGTACCGCGAGAGTGATTCGCGAAATCATACGGAGGAGTTTGCTTTTAAATCGCTCTCGCGGAACTTTGACATCATCCGGCAGTCGGTTCTTGCGGCGCCGCATGAAGTCGAACAAGCGTAATGAAAAGATAGCAGCAACACCACGCTTGTGATTTCAGCGTGGTGGCAACAGGGGTGGCAAGGACTTCGTCTGGGGTGGCAATTGCCACCCCAAATAGCCCTCTGGCTCCGCCACTGGTAAACGGGAGTCTCCATGCCTCGGCGCATTGCTGCAACTCCTTCTTCTCATCTTCTCATTCACTACTCATTTTTTTTCTTCTGTTCTGTTACTTAACTTGGGGCTCGAGCCCGACCTTAAGGTCCGACCTGCCTTCGAGAACAGCAAGTCAAGTTCGTTTACCGTTAATTATTAAGACTAAATGGGAAGGCAAATTCGTTAAAAAATTAAAGTAATCCGCCAAAATATGGTTTTACATGTCTATTAAAATAAAGCCATTATTAATTTTCCTAATGCATAGTTCTTTGATCTTTGCATCCGTTTAAAACGTTATACATTTGGCAAAGGAGCAATTTGTTTGAACAGCAACTCTGCAACCAACAATGGTTTCGGTTTATGCTGGTTAGAAATTTGAGTGAAAGGCTTTGTCCTATTTAATTTATTATTTATATTTCATTATTTTTTTCTCTGCTGCCTGACAGTACAATGTTAATATAATATTTATATTGGCACGAACACCATTTTGGTATAGCATTTAAAATTGTTATAGGTTACTTCATCTCTCTCTTTTCGTTAGAGACATTTGAATGTGAGATTCTGGAAACGAGATCTAACGTTAAGTTTTGCGGACCCGTCAGGTCGGGAAATAAAGCGGGTGAACACAGAGTGTATTTTATGCGGTTTACTGAATAGAATCTTGTCGGAGCTGGACAAAAAAAAACAGTCCAGCGCAGACCTCCATTAACCTTAGGTGTGTATGTGTGTGTCCAGTATAAATATTAATAAAAAAAGGAATAAAGTTCAAAAGTTGGACTGTAAGAGTCTTTCATGAGAGCATAAATGCCTGTAATATGTTACCACTATAGTAGCCTACTTGGTCAGTTTAAAATGTTTTATTGATATATTATGCCTGTAAAGGTGTTAAATAAAAAATTTGTCTAATCCAGTAATTCATTTTTTGATCTGAGCACACAATCAGAAAACCCGTGGTGGTTATTTTTTTCATTTTTGTTTTTAATTTGAAAAAACGAATGATACACGGATCCATAACCATGTTTTTAGCAACTTTTAATGCTGTCTTTTGTCTTTTAAATAGGAAATAAAGACAATGTTTCTTGACAAAAGATCAGATAGCCTATACTAGGCTAATTCAAAATAAGACACGTAAGTGTGGGAACAGCAGCTGGCCCGCCATCTACTGGCTAAAAAAAATATTGGCCCGCGGCCAAAGTTACTTGCCGACCCCTGTCTTAAAATTTCTCACCAAAGCAGCCATCTCATCCATCTTATCTCTTTCCCCGCCATTGACGAGATATCTCGTCAATTAAGAGAAAACGCTTCTCCGCCAATGACGAGATTTTCCGTCTTTCCGCAATACCGCTATTATCCACCAGGTGGCGCCCTTCCGCAACTTTTTAAAACCGGAAGTATTGCCCTATGGCAAGCGGCTGCATGTCCGTGTCTGTTTTAAAGATCGCTCTGAATGGGATCTCTATGAAAAGTCCGTCACAAATATGGAATTATTTTTGCTTTTTGCTCAAAATATGGTGTTTTTGCAAAAACCTACCCATATTCAAAAGCTGATTGCAAAAGAACCACTAAAGGTAGGATGAAACGGTTTTTTTGTTTGAAAGCAGAGGGTCTGTTCTTTCATTTGGTATATTGTATGTTTATTTATTTAAAGAAGAACATTTTCTGGAAGGCATTAAACTTTGGTGAAAATCATGAAAAACGCTGGCTGGCAACTTTTTTTAAAAACGCTGGCGGTGAAAGAGTTATTAGCCAGTGAATTCACATTTCCCATCACACACGAAGGAACAGGTGGCTTAAACCTCCATCGCTTCTCCATGCGCCTAGTCCTGACTTTAACTCCCGCTCTACATCCTCTGTGTTGTCATTTTAATTCCTCCGTTATCGCGTGAAAAATATTGGCATGTCCCCTTGCCCTCAATTCAAGCAGTTCTTTCCTCGAGTAAATTAGATTTTTGCCGCTGTGTTGCAGGCAGCTAATAGCCATATCCATGGAATAAAAATGTCCGCACAGGTCGTAAAAAAAGTTATAGAATAAAGATTCAAAAGATTCAAAAGACAAAACAAACAAAACAAACGGAGCTACTGTGATCGGCGCATGCGCATAGTGTCATCTAGCTTCTAACTACCGAGACCATAAGTAAATTGTTTAAGCCAAGTAAAAGTTTCGTGTTTCTTCCTGTTTACTAATGTGTTTATGGTCAGTGGTTTATGTCTATGGTTTATGTCAGTACAGTGTCACTCGCCTGAAGCATTTACATAACATTTCAAAACATAGTTTTTTGCCTATTTCTTATGTATATGTGTTTCCTTCACACTACTGAGCATGAAATGCAACATTCATACCTGTCACACAGCTGGTAAAATTGATGTGATGTGCGTTTATAGTCAGTCAAGCCACATAAACGGCACTGACACAGCAACCCAGACTAATGCAGTCAGCACGCTCATCCTGCTGCCGACTTCAGCTGATGAATATGCTAATTTACAAAGAAAGAAATAATTATTAACATTACTGAAAGAAAATGCTAATCTAAATTAACAACGCATAACTGCTGTGCACCACATACCTGTTCCATTTATTATGATTGAATAAGTGAAGATTTTGAAGGGCAGCGTGTTGTTGTTGGCAGCTTGGACTATAGTGTTAACTATCTGGGTGCTATTGGGTAAAGTGCTGTTCGCTGCAAAAGTAAGATCCATTGTGTTTCGAATCGTAGCCTCACTGATTAATTTTACACTGGCATCACTGGAAAACAAGATTCAAAAATCAAAATGAATGTTTACTTGAATTATAGCAATTTTCAAGAGGGGAAACACAATTTATTGTCCATGTACATACCTGAAGTTTGTTAAAGATAAAACTGTGAAGGCTGTTGGATAATCAGCAGTGAAAAATGGTTCAAGCTACAGAAAACAACAGAAAGTTAAATATAGAGAATTGTCTTTTAAAAAGGCACATTTCAAAACATAGCTATAGACTTAGGAAATAATGTGCACAAATGCATCAAATCTATTTCATTTATGAAGTTGAACCTATTGTCAAGTTAAAGGTACAAACTGTGCACATATTTTTGAACAGGGTAGCATAATACTTACTCCAATTTTAATCATTGATGCCCTGTTACGGTATTCAGTTGAACTTGAATTTGTGAGCGAAGCCACAAAACTGCCATTGGTCAAAATTGTTACTGGAATTATCTGTAGTGCTCCTAAAATAACACCATAAATGGGTCAGAATTTTCAACATATAATCTTTCAAATATTTAATCATTTTTGAAATTATGATTTTTTTACTTACTGACAACACTAATCGAAGAAACAACAACAGTAAGGTTAAAGCCAGAGTTTGGAGTTGTAGCTGCGACTTTTAGGGTTTCTACAATATCACTGTTGGCTGGGATCGGTTCAGTGGAAGTTTCATTGAACACTAATTCAAGCTCTGCCTCCACATTTTGTTCTGCTCGAGTTCTGGCAACACCTCTAAAAGTAAACAGATCACTTTTAAGTTTATATTGCTTTCTTCGAAGAAATGTTACAGGAAAATCTTTTGTAAATTAGGTCTTTCTTAGCCAGAAAATTAAACTATTTTGACCTCTAAAAGAGGAATTTGGGGAATTTTTAAGAACATTAAATTCCTGAAAGAGATGTTGCAAAGACAATGCAACCAACCCCTGACCTACCTGAAAGCAATCACAATGGTCCTGATAAACAGAAGTCCATACTTCTTTCGATAGACTTTGTCACACTGTAAAGAGTTTCAGAAATGTTTCAAAAATGTTTCAACCTACAATCCCTTTCATGTCCAGCTGTTTCCACTCACTTCTACATACAATCATTATGAACATTTCTTTATGTTGAAACTCACCTCAGTTTGAACCTGTTCCGCTAGGTTTTTAAATTCCACACTTTGTGAGTTTTCAAGCGCTGGAACAAATAATACTACAATGATCATGTCTATTGCTACAACTGGTGGAGGACGTTTTGGAGCTGCAGTTGTAGTGGTTGCTGTGGTGGTCCTTGGGGTTGTTGTGGTGGTTTTCCTGGTTTTTGTGGTGGTTTTTCTTATGGTGGTTGTCCTTGGGATTGTTCTGGTGGTTTTTCTTATGTTGGTTGTCCTTGGGATTGTTCTGGTGGTCTTTCTGGACGTGGTTGTTATTGGGGTTGGTGTGGTAATTTTTCTGATGGTGGTTGTCCTTGGGATTGTTCTGGTGGTTTTTCTGGCAGTGGTTGTTCTTGGGGTTGGTGGTGTGTTTTTTCTGGTGGTGGTTGTCCTTGGGGTTAGTGTGGTATTTTTTCTGGTGGTGGTTGTCTTGGAGGTTGTTGTGGTGATGGGTTTGACTGCATTGGATTTGGTACTTGATTTGTGTGTTGTAGGTTTGACTGTGGTTGAAATTTTATCTGTTGTCCTGACTGTTGTTCATGGTGGTTGAATTGTAGTTGAAAACATAACAAATGAGATATCACATCATTATAGGTTTTATATATATATATATATATATATATATATATATATATATATATATATATATATATATATATATATATATATATATATATATATATATATATATATATATATATATATATATATATATATATATATAATATATTTTTAAACAAAAACTTTCCAATAAATCATCAAGCTGAATTCTAATTAGGGCTGTGACGATTAATTGTGCAAATGCGCGTTTTCTCAAGGAATGACTTTGAATGAATTACAGTGAAATGCCGCCACATCCAAAAGCCAGGGGGCGCTCTTGTGTAGAAACGCCATTTGTGCCACAGAAGAAGTAGCATTACAAACGTTATTCCAGGAAATGTCTAAAGGGATATTTTTATCGCTGTTCTTCAGATTGTTTCAGGTATTTTCATGATAATAAAAAATAATTTGAATGATCGTGTTTGACGAGTGTTGCTTTTTTAAATTGACATTATAAACGATTCATACTTATAACGATTTAAGATTGATAAGGACTTCCTACTGATAACAGAGCCGTAGTACATGCACAAGCTGTGCATAAAACACAGAATCAGAGCCTTGCAATTCAGAATCGATTTCAGGCAGGTCTTTTTAATGGGGACCGCGATGTATGCCCTAATTCTAATATACTGTCTATCGCAAGCTTTGCTTTGAATAAACTAAATGACTTACCCTCTACTGCTGTGATATTAAATGTATTGGTGCTATTAATTAAGATATTTTTGATTCCTTCATCACTCGGCAAGTTGCCATCCATCCTGAATTCTGCATTCATTTCATTGATAATTGATCCAGGTCTAAATTCATGTAATGAAAATAAAAGGTCATATGTTAAAGGTATGGCTTTTTTCAAATTAGTCTTGTAATTAAAGATAAATTTCATTTTAAAAAAACTGCTTCTATAAATGTTGTCTATTTGTTTTTCCTGCAATACTAAAGCCTGCAAGGAGAGGAAGGCACAACTACTGTGTATTTCAAAGAAAAATGACATTCTTATAATTATGAAAAGGGAACCAACCGGAAGTGAATGTCTTTCAGTTTTAAGAAGGAGGGGACGGCTTTTCTTAAGATAATTGAAAACTGTAGAAAAGTCACAATGCATGCAGTTAAGTTAGACATTATTTCAAGCATGTCACATACTTAACACTTTAATATGTGACCCTGTCTGTGAAAGCCCAGCTATAGTCATTTTTTGCGGTTTATTATTTTCTACATTAAATACCTTAGATAATGTAAATAAAATTGTGAAAATATGGCCTTATAATATATAATAAAATAGCTTTATTATTGACAGAGTAAGGTCATATGAAAGGCCAAAACTGAAGTAAAATCAGTGGGTGAAATCAAATTTTGATGCTGCAAATCTCATAATTAGATTGAGACTTTAAGCCTGGATTACACAGACAGGGTCACACTTGGTCTTTTCAAACTCCATCTGTTGCTACAGAATTATTTCAATGTTTGTTACACTTCATAGCATACCTCATCTTTGACTCTTTGTACCCTAACTATAAAGGTGATTGAATTGGAGTCCAACAGTGCGGAATCAAAAGTTTGGTTGCTGGTAATCCTGACTGGTATAATGGTGGTTAAGGGTGTGCTTGTTTGAAGTGCTGAACTGGTTGTAGTTGTAAAGAGTTGTGTGGTAGTTTTCTGTGGAATTGCAGTGGCTGTTCTAGACTGGGTTGCAGTGGTTGTAGTTGTACTTAATGGTTGGGGCGAAGATCTTTTGGGTGGTGATGTTGCTACTGTTGGCTGGGTTGAGGCATTAGGCTGAGTTGTAGTTGTTGTGGATGGGCTTGTGGTTGATATTTTTGGTTGGATTCCAGTTGCTGTAAGTTGTGATGTAGCCAAAGACTGTGCTCCATTTGTAAGTGTAGTGTGGGATAGAGTTTGGTGTGCAGTTGTTGTTGTAAAGTGAGTTGTAATTTTTGAAACGGGGGATATAGAGGATGTTGTAGACTGGGTTGCAGTGATTGTAGTTGTAATTAATGGTTGGGATGAAGATCTTTTGGGTGGTGACGTTGTTACTTTTGGCTGGGTTGAGGCTTCAGGCTGAGTTGCAGTTGTAGGTGGGCTTGTGGTTGATGTTGTTTGGATTGCAGTTGTTGTAGGTTGTGATGTAGCTAGAGACTGTGCTACATTTGTAAATGTAGTGTGAGCTTTAGACTGAGTTGTAATTTTTGTTGTTTGGATGGCAGTTGCTGTAAGTTGTGATGTAGCTACAGACTGTGCTACAATGGTAAGTGTAGTGTTAGCTAAAGTTTTGTCTGCAGTTGTTGTAGACTGAGTTGTAATTTTTGAAGCTGGGGATGTAGATGAAGTTGTAGACTGGGTTGCAGTGGTTGTAGCTGTAGTTAATGGTTGGGATGTAGATCTTCTGGTTGATGATGTTGTTGCTGTTGGCTGGGCTGTATTTGTAGACTGCCCAGTTGTAATTGTTTTAGGTGTTGTAGTTTGCAATGTAGGATTAGTTGTAGTTGTAGTAAGTTCCAGTACACTTGTTAGTGGTTGTGTTTTAGATTGTATTCCTGTTTCAAAACATTATTATATATATATATGTATGTATATGTATGTATGTATGTATATATATATGTATATATGTGACCAGTCAGGGAAAGTAGGGACACAAGTCGGATCTGGAGCATTTTGAGTTATTCATAGATTCTGAAAGTGCAGTTTCTAAGCTTTCCAACGATGTGTAACACATGGAAATCTGATAAGATTTGGAGAAGTTGTGGCCATTTGAATGTAACACATTCAAGAAGGAGAATGCTGAGAAATTTGAGAAAGAAAAAAGTTAACACTTTCCCTTTTCCCTGGCTGGAGAGACAATAGGGCTCAGAGAAGAGAAGACAATGCTGAATAAAGTCGTAATTCTTGCTATTTTTGGACCAAACTGTATTGTCGATGCTTCACCACAATCTTACTGACCCACTGATGTCACATGGACTACTTTGATGATGTTTTATTACCTTTCTGGACATGGAAACCGCACATAGATTTTCAATGGAGGAAACCGAAAGCTCTCGGACTAAATCTAAAGTTAAAACATCTTAAACTGTGTTCCGAAGATGAACGGAGGTCTTCCGAGTTTAGAACGACATACGGGTAAGTCATTAATGACATTATTTTCAGTTTTGTGCGAACTATCCTTATTCAGTAGTCACGCTGTTCCCTGTGGGGGCGGAGGCGAAAACACAAGCTTATACAGTATGTAAATATACACACAGACAATGACGCCCCCTGCTGCACGCTAGAATCTCTGGAAAAACAAGCCTATTTCAACCGCAAAATGTACGCTTTTAAATGTACATAAACTGCTATCTCAAACATGGAAACATTCGTGATCTCAACTAACAGATTCTGCAATAAAACGAAAATCACAAATTTTGAAAAAAAAAACTTTGATTCTCATTTTCTCGAAACTTGTGCTGCCGACTTGTGCCCCTGGTTTCCGTGACGGGTCACATATGTGTATATATATATTTTTATACACTTTTAACACAGTTTAAGACAATGTGAAATATTTCAAACATTACAATCATTGTTAAACAGAGATCATCTCCAGCAAGGCTCACCAACCCTGCTCCTGGAGAGCTACCATCCTGCAGATTTGAGCTCCAACCCCAATCAAACACCGCTGAAACAGATAATCAAGGGTTTCAGGGTTGTTTGATAATTACAGACAGGTGTGTTGAAGCTGGGTTGGAACTGAAGTCTGCAGGACGGTAGCTCTCCATGAGCAGGGTTGGTGACACCTGATCTACAGGAATAATTTAATTTAAGTATAATTCATTAGCATTTTAATTAGGAATGTCCCAAGCTGATCGCAAAAATGGGTATCGATGCCTATCAAGGCATTTTTAAACTGATCAGTGTTGCTGTTATTTTATGTTAGCCATTATACTGGTGTCATAAACCGAGAACACACGTTTTTTCTGGCTACAATTCAGTTTGTTTCAGATTCATTTGTATAGTTTTACACAATACATTGCTTCAAAGCTGCCTTACAAAAAATTTTATGTTGTAAAGCCCCAGTGAATACATGGCTAAACTAAATAGATTAACTAAATTGATAACTAAATAGCACCAAATGAACATGCTGTATTTTGTAATGTGTTTTAGTTTTGATTCAGTATTGAACGAGACTCTGTTACTGAAGGAAAACACTTGCAGTGGTTGGAAACAGGTGGCCCGCCGGCCAAAACTGGCCCACCAGCAATAATATTTGGTGCGTGTCTGCAGCCAGATTATTTTTATAGCAGTGCATCCCTAATAATTTATAATTAAATGAAAGAGAAAATTATGTTTTACATGTAATATAATTATATTAAATATATTTATTTTTTACATTTAAAGGTCACGTTCTTCCTGATCCCATTTTTTAAAACCCTAGTTAGTCTGTAATGTTGCTATAATAACATAAATAATACCTGTAAAATGATAAAGCTCGAAGTTCACTGCCAGGCGATATATTTTCTTCAATAGAATTCCTTTTTCAAAGCCTACAGCGAACGGCCGGTTGGAACTACAGCCCTCTATTTCCTTCTTTAAGGACATATTCATGTGGGTGGAGTTTATTCAACAAACTGTTCTACTGACGTCAATAAAGCAGGAAGTAGAGGGCTGTACTCCGAACCGGCCTTTCGCTGTAGGCTTTGAAAGGGGAATTCTGTTAAAAAAAATATCGCCTGGCAGTGAACTTTGAGCTTTATCATTTTACAGGTATTATTTATGCTATTATAGCAACATTACACACTAACTAGGGTTTCAGAATGTGACCTTTAATATAATTATATTAAATATTTTTCATTTTTATGTTTGTTGAAAATAAAAATGCATATAAAAAATGCTGAAGGAAAAACATGGACTCAATATGTTTTAGATTGGTATTTGTACAAAACTGTCGCTGTACAGAAGTTACAGTTCGATGCATGTGACTTCAATTGGGGACTTCCCAAAAACTTGATCAGGACATTCCTAATTTTAATATATCAGAGAAACTACAGCAATACTGATATATAATATGTGATTTTACTGAGAGATGTTGTTGATTCAGATGTTGATTCGGATTCAACTGCAGTTGTTGGTGCATCAGTCACATCTCTGGTTGATTCTGCTAAGGTTGATCCAGCTGTAACTAGAGTGGTGGATTGTGTTGTGATAGATGAAGTAACTGACTGTTCAGTAGTTCCAATAGTTGTTGATTCAGCTGCAGTTGTTGGTGCATCAGTCACATCTCTGGTTGATTCTCCTAAGGTTGATCCAGCTGTAACTTGAGTGGTGGATTCTGTTGTGATGGGTGATGTAACTGACTTTTCAGTAGTTCCAATAGTTGCTGATTCAGCTGCAGTTGTTGGTGCATCAGTCAAATATGTGGTAGTTCCAATAGTTGTTGATTCAGCTGCAGTTGTTGGTGTATCTGTCAAATCTGTGGTTGATTCTTCTAAGGTTGATCCAGCTGTAACTTGAGTGGTGGATTCTTTTGTGATGGATGATGTAGCTGACTGTGCAGCAGTTCCAATAGTTATTGATTCTGCTGCAGTTGTTGTAGCATCAGTCAAATCTGTAGTTGATTCTTCTAAGGTTGATCTAGCTGTAACTTGAGTGGTGGATTCTGTTGTGATGGATGATGTAGCTGACTGTGCAGTAGTTCCAATAGTTGTTGATTCAGCTGCAGTTGTTGGTGTATCTGTCAAATCTGTGGTTGATTCTTCTAACGTCGATCCAGCTGTAACTTGAGTGGTGAATTCTGTTGTGATGGATGATGTAGCTGACTGTGCAGTAGTTCCAATAGTTGTTGATTCAGCTGCAGTTGTTGGTGTATCTGTCAAATCTGTGGTTGATTCTTCTAACGTCGATCCAGCTGTAACTTGAGTGGTGGATTCTGTTGTGATGGATGATGTAGCTGACTCTGCAGTAGTTCCAATAGTTGTTGATTCAGCTGCAGTTGTTGGTGCATTAGTCAAATCTGTGGTAGTTCCAATAGTTGTTGATTCAGCTGCAGTTGTTGGTGTATCAGTCAAATCTGTGGTTGATTCTTCTAAGGTTGATCCAGCTGTAACTTGAGTGGTGGATTCTGTTGTGATGGATGATGTAGCTGACTCTGCAGTAGTTCCAATAGTTGTTGATTCAGCTGCAGTTGTTGGTGCATTAGTCAAATCTGTGGTAGTTCCAATAGTTGTTGATTCAGCTGCAGTTGTTGGTGCATTAGTCAAATATGTGGTAGTTCCAATAGTTGTTGATTCAGCTGCAGTTGTTGGTGCATCAGTCAAATCTGTGGTTGATTCTTCTAAGGTTGATCCAGCTGTAACTTGAGTGGTGGATTCTGTTGTGATGGATGATGTAGCTGACTGTGCAGTAGTTCCAATAGTTGTTGATTCTGTTGCAGTTGTTGGTGCATCAGTAAAATCTGTGGTTGATTCTTTTAAGGTGGATCCAGTTGTAACTTGAGTGGTGGATTCTGTTGGAATGGATGATGTTGCTGACTGTGCAGTAGTTCCAATAGTTGTTGATTCTGCTGCAGTTGTTGGTGTATCTGTAAAATCTGTTGTTGATTCTTCTAAGGTTGATCCAGCTGTAACTTGAGTGGTAGATTCTGTTGTGATGGATGATGTAGCTGACTGTGCAGTAGTTCCAATAGTTGTTGATTCTGCTGCAGTTGTTGGTGCATCAGTCAAATCTGTGGTTGATTTTTCTACGGTTGATCTAGCTTTAACTTGAGTGGTGGATTCTTTTGTGATGGATGATGTAGCTGACTGTGCAGTAGTTCCAATAGTTGTTGATTCTGCTGCAGTTGTTGGTGTATCAGTCAAATCTGTGGTTGATGCTTCTAAGGTCAATCCAGCTGTAACTATAGTGGTGGATTCTGTTGTGATGGATAATGTAACTAACTGTTCAGTAGTTCCAATATTTGTTGATTCAGCTGCAGTTGTTGGTTTATCAGTCAAATCTGTGGTAGTTCCAATAGTTGTTGATTCAGCTGCAGTTGTTGGTGCATTAGTCAAATCTGTGGTAGTTCCAATAGTTGTTGATTCAGCTGCAGTTGTTAGTGTATCAGTCAAATCTGTGGTTGATTCTTCTAAGGTTGATCCAGCTGTAACTTGAGTGGTGGATTCTGTTGTGATGGATGATGTAGCTGACTGTGCAGTAGTTCCAATAGTTGTTGATTCAGCTGCAGTTGTGGGTGTATCTGTCAAATCTGTGGTTGATTCTTCTGAGGTCGATCCAGCTGTAACTTGAGTGGTGGATTCTGTTGTGATGGATGATGTAGCTGACTGTGCAGTAGTTCCAATAGTTGTTGATTCAGCTGCAGTTGTTGGTGCATCTGTCAAATCTGTTGTTGATTCTTCAAAGGTTGATCTAGTTGTAACTTGAGTGGTGGATTCTGTTGTGATGGATGATGTAGCTGACTGTGCAGTAGTTCCAATAGTTGTTGATTCTGCTGCAGTTGTTGGTGCATCAGTCAAATTTGTGGTTGATTTTTCTAAGGTTGATCCAGCTGTAACTTGAGTGGTGGATTCTGTTGTGATGGATGATGTAGCTGACTGTGCAGTAGTTCCAATAGTTGTTGATTCTGCTGCAGTTGTTGGTGCATCTGTCAAATCTGTGGTTGATTCTTCTAAGGTTGATCCAGCCGTAACTTGAGTGGTGGATTCTGTTGTGATGGATGATGTAGCTGACTGTGCAGTAGTTCCAATAGTTGTTGATTCAGCTGCAGTTGTTGGTGCATTAGTCAAATCTGTGGTAGTTCCAATAGTTGTTGATTCAGCTGCAGTTGTTGGTGTATCTGTCAAATCTGTGGTTGATTCTTCTAAGGTTGATCCAGCTGTAACTTGAGTGGTGGATTCTGTTGTGATGGATGATGTAGCTGACTGTGCAGTAGTTCCAATAGTTGTTGATTCAGCTGCAGTTGTTGGTGCATCTGTCAAATCTGTGGTTGATTCTTCTAAGGTTGATCCAGCTGTAACTTGAGTGGTGGATTCTGTTGTGATGGATGATGTAGCTGACTGTGCAGTAGTTCCAATAGTTGTTGATTCAGCTGCAGTTGTTGGTGCATCTGTCAAATCTGTGGTTGATTCTTCTAAGGTTGATCCAGCTGTAACTTGAGTGGTGAATTCTGTTGTGATGGATGATGTAGCTGACTGTGCAGTAGTTCCAATAGTTGTTGATTCAGCTGCAGTTGTTGGTGCATCTGTCAAATCTGTGGTTGATTCTTCTAAGGTTGATCCAGGCGTAAATTGAGTGGTGGATTCTGTTGTGATGGATGATGTAGCTGACTGTGCAGTAGTTCCAATAGTTGTTGATTCAGCTGCAGTTGTTGGTGCATCTGTCAAATCTGTGGTTGATTCTTCTAAGGTTGATCCAGCTGTAACTTGAGTGGTGGATTCTGTTGTGATGGATGATGTAGCTGACTGTGCAGTAGTTCCAATAGTTGTTGATTCAGCTGCAGTTGTGGGCGTATCTGTCAAATCTGTGGTTGATTCTTCTGAGGTCGATCCAGCTGTAACTTGAGTGGTGGATTCTGTTGTGATGGATGATGTAGCTGACTGTGCAGTAGTTCCAATAGTTGTTGATTCAGCTGCAGTTGTTGGTGCATCTGTCAAATCTGTTGTTGATTCTTCTAAGGTTGATCTAGTTGTAACTTGAGTGGTGGATTCTGTTGTGATGGATGATGTAGCTGACTGTGCAGTAGTTCCAATAGTTGTTGATTCTGCTGCAGTTGTTGGTGCATCAGTCAAATTTGTGGTTGATTTTTCTAAGGTTGATCCAGCTGTAACTTGAGTGGTGGATTCTGTTGTGATGGATGATGTAGCTGACTGTGCAGTAGTTCCAATAGTTGTTGATTCAGCTGCAGTTGTTGGTGCATCTGTCAAATCTGTGGTAGTTCCAATAGTTGTTGATTCAGCTGCAGTTGTTGGTGTATCTGTCAAATCTGTGGTTGATTCTTCTAAGGTTGATCCAGCTGTAACTTGAGTGGTGGATTCTGTTGTGTTGGATGATGTAGCTGACTGTGCAGTAGTTCCAATAGTTGTTGATTCAGCTGCAGTTGTTGGTGCATCTGTCAAATCTGTGGTTGATTCTTCTAAGGTTGATCCAGCTGTAACTTGAGTGGTGGATTCTGTTGTGATGGATGATGTAGCTGACTGTGCAGTAGTTCCAATAGTTGTTGATTCAGCTGCAGTTGTTGGTGCATTAGTCAAATCTGTGGTAGTTCCAATAGTTGTTGATTCAGCTGCAGTTGTTGGTGTATCTGTCAAATCTGTGGTTGATTCTTCTAAGGTTGATCCAGCTGTAACTTGAGTGGTGGATTCTGTTGTGATGGATGATGTAGCTGACTGTGCAGTAGTTCCAATAGTTGTTAATTCAGCTGCAGTTGTTGGTGCATTAGTCAAATCTGTGCTAGTTCCAATAGTTGTTGATTCTGCTGCAGTTGTTGGTGCATCAGTCCAATCTGTGGTTGATTTTTCTAAGGTTGATCTAGCTGTAACTTGAGTCGTGAATTCTGTTGTGATGGATGATGTAGCTGACTGTGCAGTAGTTCCAATAGTTGTTGATTCAGCTGCAGTTGTTGGTGCATCTGTCAAATCTGTCGTTGATTCTTCTAAGGTTGATCCAGCTGTAACTTGAGTGGTGGATTCTGTTGTGATGGATGATGTAGCTGACTGTGCAGTAGTTCCAATAGTTGTTGATTCAGCTGCTGTTGTTGGTGCATCAGTCAAATTTGTCGTTGATTCTTCTAAGGTTGATCTAGCTGTAACTTGAGTGGTGAATTCTGTTGTGATGGATGATGTAGCTGACTGTGCAGTAGTTCCAATAGTTGTTGATTCAGCTGCAGTTGTTGGTGTATCTGTCAAATCTGTGGTTGATTCTTCTAACGTCGATCCAGCTGTAACTTGAGTGGTGGATTCTGTTGTGATGGATGATGTAGCTGACTGTGCAGTAGTTCCAATAGTTGTTGATTCAGCTGCAGTTGTTGGTGCATCTGTCAAATCCGTTGTTGATTCTTCTAAGGTTGATCTAGTTGTAACTTGAGTGGTGGATTCTGTTGTGATGGATGATGTAGCTGACTGTGCAGTAGTTCCAATAGTTGTTGATTCTGCGGCAGTTGTTGGTGCATCAGTCAAATTTGTGGTTGATTTTTCTAAGGTTGATCCAGCTGTAACTTGAGTGGTGGATTCTGTTGTGATGGATGATGTAGCTGACTGTGCAGTAGTTCCAATAGTTGTTGATTCAGCTGCAGTTGTTGGTGCATTAGTCAAATCTGCGGTAGTTCCAATAGTTGTTGATTCAGCTGCAGTTGTTGGTGTATCTGTCAAATCTGTGGTTGATTCTTCTAAGGTTGATCCAGCTGTAACTTGAGTGGTGGATTCTGTTGTGATGGATGATGTAGCTGACTGTGTAGTAGTTCCAATAGTTGTTGATTCAGCTGCAGTTGTTGGTGCATCAGTCAAATATGTGGTAGTTCCAATAGTTGTTGATTCAGCTGCAGTTGTTGGTGCATCAGTCAAATCTGTGGTTGATTCTTCTAAGGTTGATCTAGTTGTAACTTGAGTGGTGGATTCTGTTGTGATGGATGATGTAGCTGACTGTGCAGTAGTTCCAATAGTTGTTGATTCTGCTGCAGTTGTTGGTGCATCAGTCAAATCTGTGGTTGATTTTTCTAAGGTTGATTTAGCTGTAACTTGAGTCGTGAATTCTGTTGTGATGGATGATGTAGCTGACTGTGCACTAGTTCCAATAGTTGTTGATTCAGCTGCAGTTGTTGGTGTATCTGTCAAATCTGTGGTTGATTCTTCTAAGGTCGATCCAGCTGTAACTTGAGTGGTGGATTCTGTTGTGATGGATGATGTAGCTGACTGTGCAGTAGTTCCAATAGTTGTTGATTCAGCTGCAGTTGTTGGTGCATCTGTCAAATCTGTCGTTGATTCTTCTAAGGTTGATCTAGTTGTAACTTGAGTGGTGGATTCTGTTGTGATGGATGATGTAGCTGACTGTGCAGTAGTTCCAATAGTTGTTGATTCTGCTGCAGTTGTTGGTGCAACAGTCAAATCTGTGGTTGATTTTTCTAAGGTTGATCTAGCTGTAACTTGAGTGGTGAATTCTGTTGTGATGGATGATGTAGCTGACTGTGCAGTAGTTCCAATAGTTGTTGATTCAGCTGCAGTTGTTGGTGCATCTGTCAAATCTGTGGTTGATTCTTCTAAGGTTGATCCAGCTGTATCTTGAGTGGTGGATTCTGTTGTGATGGATGATGTAGCTGACTGTGCAGTAGTTCCAATAGTTGTTGATTCAGCTGCAGTGGTTGGTGCATCTGTCAAATCTGTGGTTGATTCTTCTAAGGTTGATTCAGCTGTAACTTGAGTGGTGAATTCTGTTGTGATGGATGATGTAGCTGACTCTGCAGTAGTTCCAATAGTTGTTGATTCAGCTGCAGTTGTTGGTGTATCTGTCAAATCTGTGGTTGATTCTTCTAAGGTTGATCCAGCTGTAACTTGAGTGGTGGATTCTGTTGTGATGGATGATGTAGCTGACTGTGCAGTAGTTCCAATAGTTGTTGATTCAGCTGCAGTTGTTGGTGCATTAGTCAAATCTGCGGTAGTTCCAATAGTTGTTGATTCAGCTGCAGTTGTTGGTGTATCTGTCAAATCTGTGGTTGATTCTTCTAAGGTTGATCCAGCTGTAACTTGAGTGGTGGATTCTGTTGTGATGGATGATGTAGCTGACTGTGCAGTAGTTCCAATAGTTGTTGATTCAGCTGCAGTTGTTGGTGCATTAGTCAAATCTGCGGTAGTTCCAATAGTTGTTGATTCAGCTGCAGTTGTTGGTGTATCTGTCAAATCTGTGGTTGATTCTTCTAAGGTTGATCCAGCTGTAACTTGAGTGGTGGATTCTGTTGTGATGGATGATGTAGCTGACTGTGCAGTAGTTCCAATAGTTGTTGATTCAGCTGCAGTTGTTGGTGCATCAGTCAAATATGTGGTAGTTCCAATAGTTGTTGATTCAGCTGCAGTTGTTGGTGCATCAGTCAAATCTGTGGTTGATTCTTCTAAGGTTGATCTAGTTGTAACTTGAGTGGTGGATTCTGTTGTGATGGATGATGTAGCTGACTGTGCAGTAGTTCCAATAGTTGTTGATTCAGCTGCAGTTGTTGGTGCATCAGTCAAATATGTGGTAGTTCCAATAGTTGTTGATTCAGCTGCAGTTGTTGGTGCATCAGTCAAATCTGTGGTTGATTCTTCTAAGGTTGATCTAGTTGTAACTTGAGTGGTGGATTCTGTTGTGATGGATGATGTAGCTGACTGTGCAGTAGTTCCAATAGTTGTTGATTCAGCTGCAGTTGTTGGTGTATCTGTCAAATCTGTGGTTGATTCTTCTAAGGTTGATCCAGCTGTAACTTGAGTGGTGGATTCTGTTGTGATGGATGATGTAGCTGACTGTGCAGTAGTTCCAATAGTTGTTGATTCAGCTGCAGTTGTTGGTGCATCAGTCAAATATGTGGTAGTTCCAATAGTTGTTGATTCAGCTGCAGTTGTTGGTGCATCAGTCAAATCTGTGGTTGATTCTTCTAAGGTTGATCTAGTTGTAACTTGAGTGGTGGATTCTGTTGTGATGGATGATGTAGCTGACTGTGCAGTAGTTCCAATAGTTGTTGATTCAGCTGCAGTTGTTGGTGCATCAGTCAAATATGTGGTAGTTCCAATAGTTGTTGATTCAGCTGCAGTTGTTAGTGTATCAGTCAAATCTGTGGTTGATTCTTCTAAGGTTGATCCAGCTGTAACTTGAGTCGTGAATTCTGTTGTGATGGATGATGTAGCTGACTGTGCAGTAGTTCCAATAGTTGTTGATTCAGCTGCAGTTGTTGGTGTATCTGTCAAATCTGTGGTTGATTCTTCTAAGGTCGATCCAGCTGTAACTTGAGTGGTGGATTCTGTTGTGATGGATGATGTAGCTGACTGTGCAGTAGTTCCAATAGTTGTTGATTCAGCTGCAGTTGTTGGTGCATCTGTCAAATCTGTCGTTGATTCTTCTAAGGTTGATCTAGTTGTAACTTGAGTGGTGGATTCTGTTGTGATGGATGATGTAGCTGACTGTGCAGTAGTTCCAATAGTTGTTGATTCTGCTGCAGTTGTTGGTGCATCAGTCAAATCTGTGGTTGATTTTTCTAAGGTTGATCTAGCTGTAACTTGAGTGGTGAATTCTGTTGTGATGGATGATGTAGCTGACTGTGCAGTAGTTCCAATAGTTGTTGATTCAGCTGCAGTTGTTGGTGCATCTGTCAAATCTGTGGTTGATTCTTCTAAGGTTGACCCAGCTGTATCTTGAGTGGTGGATTCTGTTGTGATGGATGATGTAGCTGACTGTGCAGTAGTTCCAATAGTTGTTGATTCAGCTGCAGTGGTTGGTGCATCTGTCAAATCTGTGGTTGATTCTTCTAAGGTTGATTCAGCTGTAACTTGAGTAGTGGATTCTGTTGTGATGGATGATGTAGCTGACTCTGCAGTAGTTCCAATAGTTGTTGATTCAGCTGCAGTTGTTGGTGCATCAGTCAAAAATGTGGTAGTTCCAATAGTTGTTGATTCAGCTGCAGTTGTTGGTGCATTAGTCAAATCTGTGGTTGATTCTTCTAAGGTTGATCTAGTTGTAACTTGAGTGGTGGATTCTGTTGTGATGGATGATGTAGCTGACTGTGCAGTAGTTCCAATAGTTATTGATTCTGCTGCAGTTGTTGGTGCATCAGCCAAATCTGTGGTTGATTTTTCTAAGGTTGATCTAGTTGTAACTTGAGTGGTGGATTCTGTTGTGATGGATGATGTAGCTGACTGTGCAGTAGTTCCAATAGTTATTGATTCTGCTGCAGTTGTTGGTGCATCAGTCAAATCTGTGGTTGATTTTTCTAAGGTCGATCCAGCTGTAACTTGAGTGGTGGATTCTGTTGTGATGGATGATGTAGCTGACTGTGCAGTAGTTCCAGTAGTTGTTGATTCAGCTGCAGTTGTTGGTGCATCTGTCAAATCTGTCGTTGATTCTTCTAAGGTTGATCTAGTTGTAACTTGAGTGGTAGATTCTGTTGTGATGGATGATGTAGCTGACTGTGCAGTAGTTCCAATAGTTGTTGATTCGGCTGCAGTTGTTGGTGCATCAGTCAAATCTGTGGTTGATTTTTCTAAGGTTGATCCAGCTGTAACTTGAGTGGTGGATTCTGTTGTGATGGATGATGTAGCTGACTGTGCAGTAGTTCCAATAGTTGTTGATTCAGCTGCAGTTGTTGGTGCATTAGTCAAATCTGTGGTAGTTCCAATAGTTGTTGATTCAGCTGCAGTTGTTGGTGTATCAGTCAAATCTGTGGTTGATTCTTCTAAGGTTGATCCAGCTGTAACTTGAGTGGTGGATTCTGTTGTGATGGATGATGTAGCTGACTGTTGAGTAGTTCCAATAGGTGTTGATTCTGCTGCAGTTGTTGGTGCATCAGTCAAATCTGTAGTTGGTTCTTCTAAGGTTGATCCAGCTGTAACTTGAGTGGTGGATTCTGCTGTGATTGATAATGTAGCTAACGGTTGAGTAGTTCCAGTAGTTGTTGATTCAGTTTGTACTGTTGAATGTTGCACTGTAGTCCCTTCAAATGTTGTTAATTCTTTAGAAGTAACACTGGGACATGCTACTGATGTCAATTCAGTTGTTGATTCAGGTCCAGCAATTGTTGTTGATGCATCAGTCAAATCTGTAGTTGATTTTTGCAACGTGGATCCAGCTGTAACTTCAGTACTGAATTCTGTTGGTATGGATGTACCTGCTTGTTGAGTAGTTCCAATAGTTGTTGATTCATCTGCAGTTGTTGAAGCATCAGTCAAATCTGTAGTTGATTTTTGCAACGTGGATCCAGTTGTAACTTCATTACTGAATGCTGTTGTTATGGATGTACCTGCTTGTTGAGTAGTTCCAGTAGTTGTTGATTCATCTGCAGTTGTTGAAGCATCAGTCAAATCTGTAGTTGATTTTTGCAACGTGGATCCAGCTGTAACTTCAGTTTTGGATTCTGTTGTTAGGGATATACCAGCTTGTTGATTTGCAGATGTTTTTGTTGAGCCATAAGTAACACTAGTTACACTAGCAGTATTTGTAACACTGGTTTGGGCTGTGGTGGTCATGATTAGCATAATCAGAACTGTTCAGGAAAATAAGCCTATGTTAATTTAAATATTAAAGAATGAGTTATATGAGAAGAATATGTAAAGATATGATTTCACTGACCTGATAAAAAAATGGTGATTAATGAAGTTCTAAGCATGTTGATCGTTTTCAAAAAATATCTCCTTTAAACACACAATGTCAGATACATAAAAGTGCAATTAACAAATTTAACAGTAAAATTGCTTATCAACATACATGTCACCGTAAGGATTCTATCATCAGGGCTCAACATTAACACTTGTCCAGGAAAAGAAAATGTTTTTAATGGGTAAGTAAGAGAGATTTTTAATCCTAAAATCATTTTTGGATGCGAAGCCATGCAGTGTTACAGAAATGCCCTACACACCACCACGTGCAGTAAGCATATAATGTGCATGGGAATGTGCATTGCATATTAGTCACCTATTATTCACCCATCCCCGTTGGATGTGCCACCACAAATAAATTGTAATTTTGTGTGAAAACTGAAATTTTAGTGCAAAAAGTAAATAATAATAAAAATAACTGCTTATTTGTGATATTGTCATGATTCTGCCCTTTTGTTCTTATTTTATTATTAAGTCTTTACCGCCATTGACGAGATATCTCGTCAATTAAGAGAAAACGCTTCCCCGCCAATGACGAGATTTTCAGTATTTTCGCAATACCGCTACTATCCACCAGGTGGCGCCCTTCCGCAACTTTTTAAACCCGGAAGTATTGTCCTATGGCAAGCGGCTGCATGTCCGTGTCTGTTTTAAAGATCGCTCTGAATGGGATCTCTATGAAAAGTCCGTCACAAAAATGGAATTAAGCTTTTTGCTCAAAGTGTGGTGTTTTTGTAGAAACCTACCCATATTCAAAAGCTGATTACAAAAGAACCACTGAAGGTAGGATGAAACGGTTTTTTTTGTTTGAAAGCAGAGGGTTTGTTCTTTCATTTGGTATATTGTATGTTTATATATTTAAAGAAGAACATTTTCTGGAAGGCATTAAACTTTGGTGAAATCATGAAAAACGCTGGCGCTGGCTGGCAACTTTTTAAAAAACGCTGGCGGTGAAAGAGTTAATCTTGAGGCAGGATCATGACAGGCTGAAAGCACTGGCTTTGTGATTTCTGTCTCTTCTCCTGACCCTGTCCACTCGTCTCTTCGTTAATTATCCTATTATTGTTTGATTCATGTCACCTGTTGCACTCATTACTTCTCCCCTATTTAATACCCTTGTGTTTTCTGTCCTGTGCTGATTTGTTTTGTATTGATCTGTGTCACCAGCCTGTGTAAAGTCTTGTCAAGAGTAATTGTAAAGAAAAGTTTTCCTAGTTCTTTGTTTAGTTTGTGGATTTACTCTGTGGATTGTTTGCTGCCTGCCTTCTGATTAGTGCCTGTTTATCGACTGTGATTACATGCTGCCTACCCTGAGCATTCCCTGTTTAATGATTGTAAACATTAGCTGCCTGGCCCGACTCACTGCCTGTTTACTGTGTTTTGTCTGCTGTTTACAATAAACTGTTGCAAATATATCCAACCTCGCTAGAGTCATTGTTACAGGTAGAGAACGTGATTGTTAAAAATTCTAATCTCAATCTGAAATCAGCATTCATCATGTAATGATGTCATTCATCATATGTGTTTCTTTTGTTTGTGATAACTGAAGGCTAATAGCTTTAGGCTATCATATAAAGGATGAGCAGTTTATCATTAAGATTAAAAATGCAATTACAAATTCATCACTAAAGAGTGTAGAAAAGCAGTAAGAAATGAAACCGTTTAAGTTTTTTAAGTGATAGAAATTACATTTTAAACATTTGTTGAATAAGTTGCCTTCATAAGAGCAACTTTATTATATTTTTATGTAGGGATGCTTCGATCAGGATTTTTGGAGCCGATACCGATTACAGATTTGTTGTCTTCATGATCGGCTAACGACTGGCCCATTAAGCACGGACAGCGGCCCATTGGTTCACTTTCCATATTGACACTGGGCTGGCCCAATCATCTCTTAACAGGCTCCCCCCCGTCTCTTGTGTGAGATGCAGTCAGTGTGGACCGCATCTGACACAAGAGACAGAGAGGGAGTATCTTTCACACTATTTTTGTGAGACATATCATACATCTCACACTATTTTTGTCACGCAACGTAGCCCGTTGCTTTCTTTCTTTTTTTTACATAATTCATTAATGATGCTAAAACAGGGCTCAAAATTAACTTTTTTATTTGGTAGCACTGGTGCTCCCAACATTAAAGAGTTAGGAGCACCAGCAAAAATTTAGGCGCATCCATCCAAAAATTTAAAGGCACCAAAACTACAATGTATATGTTAATAGATTTATTTTATTAAAAATAAAACGCCACCATACCCAGCATTTAAAATTTGGTCTTCTATTTATTTTATTTTTTTGCTGCATAGATTCCAAAATTAATACCCAAATGCTGTTGAAATAGTATAGCAATAATAATTTAACAATTACAGGTAAAATGATTAAGATTACCATAGGAAATCTAGCAAACACGTAAAACACTGATTAACTGGGACATTACAAAACTGACCTTAAAATAGAAGGCTAATATATTGGTATTTTAACTGCATTACCAGGATGCTATTACTACTAAATAGGCAATGTTTTAAAAAATACTATAAAAACATACCATCATTGTCGTGTTCCACATCAACATGGACCAAAAGGGTGTTTGTCGGATGTCCATTCACCAGCGCATGCGCACATATCAAACACTCTTTGACAGACAGGTCGGTGTCTCCATCAATAATGAACACATTTATCATGACACTGCTTGTGTTTTTGGCACTTTCGCCATGTTTAAGCAAGGTCTGGCGCTTAAAATGTTTTGATTCCGCCACCAACGCCGTTTTACAGGATTTACAGCAAACACAATGAGTTACATTGAGCCATTCTCATAGCGGAGACACTCGTAATCTTTAAACCACTCTCTCCGAAAGGTTTAACGTCAAGTCTTATTTTCCAGTGATGGAGTCGCAATTGAATCCGGATCGTCGTCATTAATTAGAGTAGTAACATTGGCTGTAATCGGCTCGTTCTCGTCACGCTCGTGGTTCGTCTTTCACATTTTCGCGCTTCACGTACCAACGTAGCACGGCAACAAGGAATGACTGACGCTCATATTAGCCAATCTGCGGTCTTCATTAAAACGTAAGAACTTAATGGTGAAATTTGATTGGTTATGTAACGTTGGAGAGAACACTGAACCTGGGACAGCAGCACGCAGCATCACAATCTAAATCAAGTCGCACCACACAACAAAAAGGGCAGTCGCACAAATGCTCCCAAATATATTGCAAGGTCGCACAGATTAAATTTCGGTCGCATATGCGAACAAAATAGTCGCAATTTCGAGCCCTGTGCTAAAAGGTGTGGTACTGCATTTTACAAAAAATAGTTAGCATAAGATGTTTTTTTTTTGGACAAAATGGCCCAGGAGACACCTAATCAGCAGCCTACTGGTTCTTTTTTATTTGGCTAGCCCAATCACAACTTTTCGGGCTTTGTTATGAAGCATGCAGCGTCAGTGTGTCTGTCAAAATAGGAGACGACTGAGAACCGAGTTGATGTGCGGTAAGCAGAACTGTTTTTAAAACACTGTTGTTAGATATCCTCTTGATAAAACGCAGTTAAAACACAAGTGAGTGATAGACCATTTGCAAAATGACAGTGATTACACTGCAATAAAATACAGTGTGGGCAGAATTATTAGGTAGCTACATCAAACTTTTAATCACAGTTTTTATCAAACATATTTTACTAATTCTAAACAAAATTAATCTTAATAACTACCATTAATTTGCTAAATAAGGTATTTATAAGTAATACATTATTGTTAATGATGGCTGGCTAAAGAAGAAAGCACCTTATATTTAGGTGTGCAGAATTATTAAGCACATTTTCTTTTACAGGTAAAATGGGCCAAAAAATGTTTAACACACACACTGGAAACTCATTATTTGATGTCCATAAGAAAGATGCCATGCATGGAAATTGCAAAATTGAGGTGTGACCATTAGACAAGAAATCCTGATTCGGCAGCAAGGGCATAAAATTGGATGAAAGGAAAAGATATATACAAAAATGAATGTTAGTTATTAAAATTACTGTGATTTGGAGAGAATCAACTAAAAAAACTAATATTTCTTCTGCAAAGAGAAATTTAATATCCCTTTAAAACACACAAATTTATTTGTAAAGTGTGCATATGGACGTTTTAACTTACAAATCATGATTCAACAAAAACTTTCATACTAAAATGAATTTTAAATGTATGCAAAAACGTAAGAGCAACTTAGACCACACGTGTGCAATAATCATGAACAAGGAAAAAACCTATAATATATATCTGTGTTAAATATTTTATATATTTTTTCCTTGTAGTACAAAAGTTTTTGTTGAATCATGATTACAAGTTAAAGTATTGGTAGGTATTGTGTAGGATTAAGGATGTAGAATAAGGATTTGCAGAGTCAGGCATTAATATGTGCTTTTTAAGTATTAATAATATAACTCACCAAAGTATTTTAAGTGAGAAGGATACATGAAAAAACATGCATTTTAACTTTAGACTTTAAATGTTGATATTAAATCCACTATTGTATTATATATCATCTACAGTCCATACACAAGATTTTAGTTCTATTAAATCAGAAGTTACTCTCATTAAAGGAAAAAGTAATTAAATTACAGTAACCAATCACTTGGTAACTAGTTACACGCAGAAAATGGCATGTGACTTTGCATGTAGTAATAAAACAAATTTTTTATTTTATAACAAATGTTTTGAAACATTTTTAAGACAGACTACAGTTAATATATTATATACTGCACTCCCATATTCTGGCAATATATATGTTTATCTTAACTGCAAATTTGTTGATAAGAAATAGTCACTCAACAACAATGTATAAACATCTTAACTTGTTTAACGCCACGTAAAAACATAAGTATTGTGTTGTTTGAAATGTAATAGAAATGTCTTTATTGCGGAATTTGAGGTCTGAAAGCACCTTTTTATTATTTTGATCAGTTTGTATAGATTTCATTTTCTGAAAATACAAAACAATAATTATAGTTGGGAAAAATGTTGACAGTAGTTTCAAGAATGAACCAAAAATGTAACTTTATCCAACAACATAAGTAAGTAAAAGTAAATAAAAACACTGAAAATAATGTCGGAGTGGTCTGTTGTATTTTTCAGAGCTACATACTGTGTTTGTGTGTGTATTATATATATGAGATAAATTAAATAAATCGGTTCTGCAGACTATATAAAGATAAGAAAGATGTACTGGATATTCATTTTTACTTACCCAGTCCTGTTGGTTACTTTATGACCTGCTAGTTTGATGGTTGAGCTCAAACTAATATCTCAGACTGAAAGTCCCATGATAATGATGTTTAAATGCTTCTGTCATATTCCAGAATTTATTAGCTGTTTAAAGTCACATGATCAGTATCACTGGACCATATTGTTTTTCCAAAGTAAAGCAATACTACAAAAGGATAAAGATCATCAGTCATTGGCTCATCTGTGAAATGTGATTTCAGCATTCCAGAGTACACATACTTTTCATTCATCCTCCCTGGTAACAGGTAGCATTTTTTATGCATTCCATTTGAAACTGGACTGACAATTAATCAACTGGGCATTCCTGTTTCATGAAATGTGTTATTATAGTATAAAAACCAAAAGACAACAGAAATGATGACAACAGATCACAGACCAAGATAATAGAAATTGTATATCAGTCAGTAGATGGTGCTGTTGTATTTTGTACATACACTAAAGTTCATGCACTCTTTAATTATCTGTAGTGTAAAATATTATGACACTCTGCTGCCTGTAATTCAAGACTGAGATATTCAAGAAATCAATTTTATAATAATTTAAGTGGATGGTTATTGCATTTTTAAGTGAATCTGAACATGGACATCTCTCTCTCTCTCTCTCTCTCTCTCTCTCTCTCTCTCTCTCTCTCTCTCTCTCTCTCTCTCTCTCTCTCTCTCTCTCTCTCTCTCTCTCTCTCTCTCTCTCTCTCTCTCTCTCTCTCTCTCTCTCTCTCTCTCTCTCTCTCTCTCTCTCTGTACCTGGTAATCATCACGTTGTGGGTACCAAATGTCCCCACAAAGATAAGAATAGTAAATTTTTTGACCTTGTGGGGACATTTTCAATAGGAAACCATTATATGTGTGTGAGACAAGATCTACCCACTTTTAAGACCAATGATTTTGGACCCACTCCCTTTTTCTCTAATTTAGTTCATATGTTTGTTCACTTGTCAGGGTGCTATCAGTCAAATTAATTTCCACTTGAGGAATGCCCTAATAAATTAAACTCTGTGTTTTAGCTACAGCCTTGACTTCCATGTTGCTCCTTCCTCAAATCCCTTCCACTTGACTCATTTATTGTCCATATACATTAAACCCACAGCACAAAGCTTGATTAATTAAAAGGCACCGGAATACAAGTAAAAGTTTTGGACCAACCCAATTTTTTTGTTGTTTCCAACGCCCATGTCTAAGACTGTCACATCATCTTACCCCAGAAAGTTTTGTTGTGTCTGAGAACATCGTCTAGGTTGTTCTACAGGTTTTTTACGAGTTAGAAAACAACAAGCTTTTTACTCGTCAAAGTTTTTGCCTAACACTAAAGGTCAACAAGTGAAAACATTTTCTACAATGCATGAGCTTATGTATCGCATTTAAGAGCTGTATATCTAGTCAGGTTCTTGTAGAACTTTTTCCCAATTCACATAAAGCTTTACAAACAAATTGAAATGTATAGTGAGATAAATGTCTAAGAGTCTCTTCAAAGGAAGATCTCATTGGAAGACCTCATGATTTTTTGGGGGGCTTCCGTAAGCAGCCAGAAGCAACTATACTATATTCAGGCAATGATGATAAAGATGTTGCAATTTCACAATTAAGTTGAAAATCACGTTCTGACATGATTCACCTTCATTATCTACACCACAAAACCTGCATTATAAAATGGGCAGTTCTGGTTCTTCATTCTGATTGGTTGAAACGCGTTCTAAGCCGTGATAAAATACACCGGTAACCTCACGGTTCAGACCACATTACATAAGTATCACTGCGCCACTGTTACTGCGTATTGATTTATGAAAATAAACACCACAGTCTTAAATCATATTTTTTATTTGTCTACAATTGCACAATTAATGGCGATATCCAGATGAATGTCAATAAATATTGTTGAGTCATCTCGTCGATAAAGAGAAAACGTTGTCTGAGGATTTTATAACTCAAGTTCATACGTCCGCTATTATCCACTGGGTGGCGATCTTACCCAACTTAAACACTGACGCATTCACTGAAAACACCATGTAGTACTGTTCATGGCTCCGTCTGAATCTGATCTCTTACTAAAGTTCTTCACAAAAATGGAATTATCTCCGCTTTTAATAAAAAAATTTGAGAGGTGATAAGAGATCAAATGAAGGTAGGATGAATGAAAGTTTTTTTGTTTGTTTTTGTTTCAAAGCGGATGGTCTGTTCTTTCATTTGATATTTTATGTTTATATAAAGAAGATAATTTTCTGGAAGGCATTAAACTAAAACTGGGTGGCAACTTAAAAAAAAAAAACGCTGACGGGGAAAGAGTTCAGCATGCTTCCAAGCATATTTGATCATCACTTCAACAGTTGCACGATATAAATGTTAATGTGTAAATTTAGGTGAATGGTGATTTATAAAATAAACACCACAGTCTTAAATCATATTTTCATTGTGTCTTTGGTTGGGAACTGCGCTCTGTTTCAGTCACACTTGATTCTGAGGAACTACTTTGTTTGGCGGAAGAGTAATATTTGTACTAATATAATTACAACTTTTTTGGGTTTTATTTTATATAATCCCGCTAACGTTATGCATATGAAGTAACCGTTTTATAAACGCAATAAACCCCTCGAAGCGTTGGGTTACCAGTGCATTTTATAACAGCTAAGGGGGTTTAGGCACTCCGCTTCGCGTCGTGCCTAACAACGCCCCTTAGCTGTTATAAAATGCACTGGTAACCCACTGCTTCTCGGGGTTTATTGCTTTAATTTAAACAGGGATGTGTTAAACGTTTATATTCACTGTACACCCCTGAGCCATTACATTATGACCCCCTGCCTAATATCATGTACTAAGGCCTGTAAAACAGCAGCAATAGGTCTCCTGGGGTATCTGCAGTGTTGGGAACGTTACTTTAAAAAAGTAATTAGTTATAGTTACTAATTACTTTTCACAAATAGTAACTGAGTTAGTAACTCCGTTACATTATTATAAAAGTAATTAATTACCAGGAAAAGTAATTACTGCGATACTTTAAAAAAATTAATATTTCAAATAACTTGAATGCCCCTTACAAAATAAAATATATTAAATTAATAAAATGGATACTAAAGAGAAATCACTAATGTTGTGGCAGCATGTGACGATGTGATGTGCTTTTTTAGATCAGAATTACTTGCCACAGACGTGGAGAGACTTTTTCTTCATGGGCATAAGTTGCACATTACACAAACATTCTTGCCTTTCACCTCAACAATGGAAAAGTAGTGCATTATACTTCGTGTTTGCGACTGCTACCTTTGAGCTTGTTGTACTTGCCGTCGCCGGTGTTTTCGGAGTGATTGATGCGCGATGTCCGGGCTGCATGTCAGTGCTTTGAGATGGGGCACAGTCAGCAGCAACACCGCTGCTCGTTGAGAAGAGAAAACGACGCGTATTTTCATGTCAGTCTACAAAAGTCTCCAACCACGCCAGAAAAGATAGCTAGATTTGTCCTATAAAGTCGCTAAAGTGATAGAAAGTTGCTAAATCTAGCGACAAAGTGACCAAGTTTGCTCAGACTTTTTAACACTGCTGCTCGCTCCTCTGACTTGGACTGCGCGTGTGGGCGGGCCTTTTTGTGAACTCTGCCTCTGGTTGGCTACAGATGGAAATTAAGCCAATCATCATTCGTTATGTTTCTCACAACAGACACAAGAGAAAAACAGTGTTTGGCTGAGAGAGTGAGCATACGCGGCTGAAAATCACTACAGTAAGATCAATTTTAGTAACGCGCCGCATTTTAATGTCAGTAACGATAACGGCGTTATAACGGAGGAAACAGTAATTTATTTGATTACTCGTTACTGAAAAAAATAACGCAGTTACTAACGCCAATTACTTATAACGCCGTTATTCCCATCACTGGGTATCTGGTACCATGATGTCAACAGAAGGTCTTCCAGTTCCCGTATATTGCGGGGTGGTGGCAATGTAACTCAAACCCGTCCACTAATGTTCAGTTTGGTTCATGTCAGGTGAATTTAAAGGCCATGAGATTAACAGAAATTCACCATCATGTTTCTTGAACCACTTCTTGATGATTCTGGCTGTGTGACATGGCTTATCTTGTTGGTAATGGCCATCACCAGCAGTAAAAACAGTTCCCATTAGTGGGTGCACTTGGTCCAAGATGATGTTCAGATATCTGATAGCTCTCATGGATGGTAGATTTGCAGGGCTGTGCAGAGACCTTTCGAGGGGCAGATGCTTAAAGTACAAAAAGGGCATATTCCTCACTAACACGCACGCATACACTTGAAAGAAATAATAAAGCAAATCAGAATAGAAAAGACCATTTTAAGTCTAATATTGTTCTTTATTTTGCTTGCAAATAGAGTGAGACAGAACAATCTATATAGACAGAGTTTTATTTCTTTATATTTATGCATTTTCCAGACGCTTTTACCCAAAATGACTTACAGTGCATTACCCTGTATACATTTTGTATGTCAACAGTATGCAGTTTTGATATTATATGATCTTATATATTGCATTGTGACATTAAGATATTATTAGGTTTACATGCTTGTTTTTTTTGGTCATATTTAAAATCTAATTCTATTCTAATTCTGTTCTGAATTTATTATGTTTAATTATTTAAATAATAATAAAAACAGCATTTATAAATCAGAGAATTGCCAGTGATGTGAATACTATTTTTATGGCACTCTATAGTCATTTGAAATATGAATATTTTTTAGTCAAAAAACTAAGACCAGACCCCTTAAAGTGTGTGAATCTGTTTTCCCCCAAACAAAATTGAGTGAATATGTATGCATAATTGTTTATATTTGTATGCTGTGTGTAGATGTTTAGTTGCTGTTACTAACGTTACTTGCATCTAACATTCTAGAGAGGTTAAACTCAGCAATATAAACAAAAACTGCATACTCTCTTCACGTCGTTTTTGTAAAATAATAATAATAAGTAACATTGACAAGCATACCACTTCGGTCAATGCCGACTCAAGGTGATCCTCTGTGCACTATGTTGTAGTAGGATCATCCCGGAAGACATTGCCCGGGGAAAGGTCAATAGGTGTGACTTATTTTATTTATGCATAAATTATTTTTCATTCATTTTACTAATATTTAGATTGGGCAGGCCTTCACAAAAGGGCACTTAATACAAAAAAATGCCTCAACAAATAGGGCACATTGAGAAGTTCCCGGTTCAAGCCCCGGCTAGGTCAGTTGGGCTTTCTGTGTGGAGTTTGCATGTTCTCCCTGTGTCAGCGTGAAACAAGCAAATAAACATTCAAGTTAGGTAAATTGGTGCCAAATTGCCCCCCCCCCCCCGGACGTTCATATATAGTTGTTATAATGGGGCCTAAAGTGGCCCAATTAAACATTACCCAGCCTGTGTATATGCCTGATCTGGACTACATCTCTGAAAGGGATTCCCTGGCTCTGATGTTGGCTCTGTCTGTGTTTGATGGTGAAAAACAAGATCAAATCAGCAGTATTTGTTGTCATGAAACTATTACTTCTGTCTTTTGTGTTGTTATTGTTTTTGTGCAAGGTAAAATATAAAAATATAAAAAAAATAAACTATATAAATATACTATTGATTTCCATTTCATCTTAACATGGTACAAACACTCGCTTTATTACTGGACTTTGTTCTTGTCAGTACTGCATACAACAGAAGATTTAAGTGTTTTACATTGTAACCAGTTTTTTATAAGTCAAAGAGATGTTTCTGCTTATAAATATCAGTGGGAATATCTCACAACGTGTTTTAATAGTTAATAGTTTAATAAATTATCAAGTTTCCCAATGTTGTATAGTATCCTTACCTGCAGTTCCAAACTGTGTTTTTTCATCCTTTTAATGGGGGAGAAACGCGTTAACAGATCGGTCCAGAGAAAATGATTTTTTATTGCTTTTTTCCAAGTGTATTTTATTCATATACACGATGTGACATTATTGTGGTAACGTTACATCCCCGAAAGTTTACATCCAAGAGCGCTGATCTTTGACGGACTTAGGTATAATCACTTTGATTGAGATTCACAAGACTGATTAACGAGCTAGGGAACTTATTGAGACACACAGAAAGTGTTTAACAACGTTTGAGCCCGTGGATGTGTGTGTGTGTGTTTGTGTACCTGGTAATTATCACGTTGTGGGGACCAATTGTCACCACAAAGATAGGAATACCAGTGTTTTTGTGACCTTGTGGAGACAAACGTTTTCTGTGATGGTTGGGGTCAGGGAATGGGGTAGGGAATAGAATATACAGTTTGCGCAGTATAAAATGCATTACGTCTATGGAATGTCCCCACAAAACATGGAAACCAGAATATGTGTGTGAGTGAGGGATTCACGTGTTTAGGAAGCTTCCCTCTCTAATTCTTAAATGACCACTAGGTGGCGGTGGAATTATACTAACGGTGAAGTGGTTACTGTGGTGTTATCAGTAGAATATTGAATAGCTGGGAAGAGCTCTTAGCCAATCAGATCCGAGAACCAGAAAGAACTGTTGTATAATGTCATTTAGCATCAGCATTTACCCTTAGTTTTTAAATTGGGTTGAAACTACATAAAACTGGCCTTAAATGAAAGGCCAGTTTTAGCTAAAGGCCAGTCCTTTGCTAAAGCCATGACTAGACCTTAGTTTATAAACATGCTTTAGATAAAGATGTTACCGGTGTGTATCTTGAGACAAATCAATAGCACCGGCTTTTTTAAGACCTGTCTGTCTGTGCAAGTTATTTTCAGTTGAGACAGATCAAATATGTGTCTTGTCTGTGAAACCAGGGGTAACTGTAAAATCGTGTAAAATTAAAAGCAACAACTGCATAATTTTACAATCTGAACAACACAATCAACACTCAATCGAAACAAAGATGTTGCTTAATCAGGATTTGTTGTAAAGAAAATAGTCTTTAGCAGTGCAACTAACTAAAACCAAAGTATATAAATACAATTAGGTGTTTCAGTTACTGACTAATAACTTTTTCATTGTCATTTAAGTGAAATTACTCAAACTAAACCTAACAGCTTGGTTACCAAAAATGCTCATTTACAAGAAAACATATTGGTTACGACTGTTAGCTTTGCCTTGCCTTGTTATTCAGGTGCACACACGCTAATTGCAGCGTTGAGTTCCCTCGATAGAGAACATGTCCGACACTTAGGGTTTCACACTGAACTCCTTTATAATTAAATATTTTCTGTATTCTGTTACTCAAAAAATGAAAACAAAAACAAAAAACAAATACAAAGCCTTTCAATAGCAAGCAAACCATTTAATTACAATAGGTCAGCAAAATATTAAAAACCCAACACTGAAATGGTATGTAAACATTGCTTACGTTTTATTTGCCAAACACCTTCATACATCTAGGATCATAAGACTAGTACTCCTATTGATTCCTTTTCCTGGCTTAGTCAATGTACAGAGTGAGTATGGACACGTCATTGGTCACCCTCTTTTAAATGTACAGTTAGTTGAAAATACATACAAACACTATGGGTGTGTGAGGAGAAATTGTTGTTGTCATATGTGACCTTGCCGGTGATAACGGGTTTCACATTGATTTCATTTTTTGACATGACCATACTTGGTCAGTATTATTTAAACATGTATTAAGATTATTATATTTTCCCATGATGCACTTAACATTATTATGTACAATTAGGTTTTTGTTTAGTTTGTTTGTGCTTAAATAATCATGTTTAACATTTTTCACCCAAGGTTTAGATCCAAGGAAAATAATCTAACTATTGTACTTTTTTAAAGTTGAGTATAAACTTATAATTTGTTAAACTATTGATAGCATATTTGTTACTGCATTTGTAAAAAAACCTACTATTTTAGATGCACAAAGTGTGCTTTAAGAAAGCATAAAATAAGTATAATCATAATGGTAATCTATCTTGGTAATAGCTGCAAGGAGCATTAAAGCTTTGTTGGTGGTGCTTATCTGTGAGGCAGCTTAGTATCCTCGTCCCCAGTTTCAGAGTTTATGTACCTGTTCAATATTAAAAGCTGATGATCTAGTGGTCACTGCTCCGTCCATGCGTTTTAGTGGAGGTAAATTGTTGCTCTATGTTGTATTCACCTTGAATTATGATCTGCTTCGAGATTGTAAAAATTGATGATGGGGATGACCTTTCTTCTTAAGTTGCCTATTTCCTTTTGATATTTGCTTATGTAGTTTAACAAAAGTTCTTAGTTTTTTTCTTTGTTAGTAATGAGTTGGGTGCCATCTTTGATTTGGAATAGAACTTAATTTTCTCCTGGTAAAAATTATGTTGGCTAGTTTATGATTATTGCATTTTTTTCTTTTAGGGTAGTTAGATTGTTTATGTTAAGGTAGTGGAGTTATGTTTGATATTTTGGCTTTACACCCTCCTGAACTTTAAACCCTAAAACCTTGTTTTGTAAATAAGACTCTTTGTATAAAGTCCTCATCTTATTTTGCTACTGCAGACAGGGAGAACATCACAGCTGCCACGCACTGAATCATCACCATCCGTTGCGTTTTGGCCACAGACAGTAGAAAATCATTAACACTTAGCATGAAATAAATGAATTTTAAATACAATGTAGTATACATATTTCTCACTAGGGTGATTTCCCCATTCCCCCATTATTCAATAGGTATATAAATTCAGTTAAATCATATGAATTAGATGTTCTAACACACATGACTACGATCAATCAAATCGTGTGACCAGAAGTGACAAAACAACCAGGAGAGAAGCCGTCAACATGCTGGTCTGACTCCTCGCTTCACCTGAGGAGTATGCTGTGTTACAAAGAAAAGAAATAAAACAACATTTATTTATATTTATCATTTACTTTTAATGAGGAATATTGTCTGAAGTACATTCGCAGTATGGTAAATACTAAAGAAAAAAATAACTGAGCCTGTCACCTACCTGTGCCATTTATAACGATTGAATAAGTGAAGAGTTTGAAGGGCAGCGTGTTGTTGTTGGCCGCTCGGACTATAGTGTTCACTATCTGGGTGCTATTGGGTAAAGTGCTGTTCGCTGCAAAATTAAGATCCATCGTGTTTCGAACCGTAGCCTCACTGATTAATTTTACACTGGCATCACTGGAAAACAAGATTCAATAATCAAAATGAATGTTTACTTGAACTATAGCTATTTTCAAGAAAAGGAACACCATTGTTCATGTACACACCTGAAGTTTGTTAAAGATAAAACTGTGAAGGATGTTGAATAATCTGCAATAAAAAATGGTTCCAGCTACAGAAAAAAAACTTGATTAAAAGAGAATTTTCTTTAAAAAAAAAGCTAATTATAACACATAGCCAAGGGAGTTTAATTCACCCAAAAATGAAAATAGCCCCAAGATTTACTCACCCTCAAGCCATCCTCGATGTATACCATTAACTTTTTTCAGACAAACGTATTCAACTTAATAATGTCCTTTCTCTTCCAAGCTTTATAAATCTGATTTACAGCGCAAAAAAGTGCATCCTTCTGAGGGCAATCGATGTGAGTTTGTCATATTTTTTGTCAAATATTTGTCAATATTTAAAACTAAAAAGCTTCCTGTAACAACGACACGTGTTCACGAGAAAGTGTACTTCCAGCGTATAAACTCTGCATATTTAGTGTGTTTAACTTCGTGTAAACCGATTGGCCTCTGACTTAGGAACAGCGTCCGGCTATCTATTGTTTGACTTAAAACGGCACTGACTTCACGTGCCACAAGTGTCCGATTTGACCACCCCGTTTTCAACTACAAATCTCACCAATCGGTCTTTACAGCAGCGCAAAAAAAAAAACATTTATTTTCATCATACTTACCCCAGTTTTAATCATTGATGCCCTGTTACGATATTCAGGTGAACTCGAGTTTGAAAGAGTAGCCACAAAGGTGCCATTGGTCAAGATGGTCACTGGAATTGTCTGCAATGCTCCTAATATGGTTGTTGTTTTTTTTAGAAAAAGAAAAATAGTATCATGAATATGTCCGCATTTTAAAACCATTCACATAATCCAGAGTGTTAAATAATTTGTGAAATGGTGCTTTTCTTACTTATAACAGCAATGGATGCAATATCAATGCTGAGGTTCAATCCTGAGGCTTGGTTTGAAGCTGCTTCTTTAAGCGTTTCAACAATTTCACTGGAACCTGGTATCGGATCAGCAGAGGATCCATCGAAGACCAACTCAAGCTCCGCCTCCACATTACCCGTCATTCGGGTTCTGAAGACTTGTCTGAAATGAAACGAAGCACAGTTTAGGTAGTTTTTTTTATTGTAGGTAGGTACAAGGTATTCAAGACCCAAGGTTACGGTTTTCTTATATCAAGGCAAATGTTTTGTGACAATAGGATTTAAGTTTGTAAGTCACTTTTTAATACATTAAGATTGTGACATACGTAATCTGCCTGGCAGTTAAGCCGTGACACAGTGATTCATAAGTAACAGAGTTCATTAAGTAGTGATTGTAAAGTGGTGGGATATGCCCTGACATACCTGAAAGCGATCACTTCGGTCCTGAGGAAACGGGGTCCAAACTTGTTTTTATAGATGGTATCACACTGCAAAAGTCAATCGTTTGGTTGAATTTCAAGAATTCTATTTCATGTCAGTAGATCATGCTAGACTCATAAATATAAGTGCTTGAAAGGTTTATTGTCGATGTTTTTGTTCCAAAGCACACGGATGATTGCAATAGTAGTCTTTCTCTCTCTTTAAAATTTTATTATTTTAGTCATGCATAGAGAACCATCTCTAAATTCTTGTTAATGTCATCTGAAACTTACCCCCTTCTTGACGTCTGCTGCCAGTCTCTTAAATTTCTCACTTTGGTGATTTTCAAGGTCTGGCTCATAGGGAACTGTCAGGACAAACGCTATGGCCACTTTTGGCAGAGGAATGGTTGGATCTGGTGTTGAGGTTGGCACTGTTGTTGTTGGCGTTGTAGTGGTTGTTGTTGTTGTCGTTGTCTGCACTGTGGTGATTGTCGTCGTCGTCTTTGGTGCTGTAGTAGTTTCTATAGTTGTAGTAGTGGAAAGCTGGGGGGTTGTTGTCACTGAAACCGTGGTTGTTTCTAGAGTTGTAGAAGCTGAAAGCTGGGGGGTTGTTGTCCCTGAAGCCGTGGTTGTTTCTGGAGTTGTAGAAGCTGAAAGCTGGGGGGTTGTTGTCCCTGAAGCCGTGGTTGTTTCTGGAGTTGTAGAAGCTGAAAGCTGGGGTGTTGTTGTCTCTGAAGCCGTGGTTGTTTCTGGAGTTGTAGTAGAGGAAAGCTGGGTGCTGCTTGTCCCTGAAGCCATGGTTGTTTCTAGAGTTGTAGTAGTGAAAAGCTGGGGGCTTGTTGTCTCTAAAGCTGTACTTGTTTCTAGACTTGTAGAAGCTGAAAGATGGGGGCTTGTTGTGCCTGAAGCCATGGTTGTTTCTAGACTTGTAGTAGCTGAAAGCTGGGGGCTTGTCGTGCCTGAAGCCGTGGTTGCTTCTAGAGTTGTAGTCGCAGAAAGCTGGGGGCTTGTTGTCTCTGAAGCCATGGTTGTTTCTAGACTTGTAGTAGCTGAAAGCTGAGAGGTTGTCGTCTGCGAAGTCGTGGTTGTTTCTATACTTGTAGTAGCTGAATGTAGGCAAGTGTATTTGTGAAACATGTTATGAAGCCTTGAAAACAATCAACCTTTTTCTTATTTTAAGACATCAGGTTTTTCATGGCAAGTGTGTGATAGTGTCACTCAACTTTGGTGATTCATGAAACAAGTGTGCACGATGCAGTGTTACGTCAGTAAATCATGACACAAGTGTATGTGATACAGCATCACTTCAGTGATTAATGACATGAGTGAGTGCGATACAGCACCATTGCGATGATTTAAGACATGATGGGCCCTATCATACACCAGGTGCAAGACTCTCATTGGTTTATTGCATGTTATGCCCAAAACACACCCATTACTCATTACTAGAATAGGAACAACCTTTTTAGACTGTGTTCCAGGCGCATAGACCATTTCCATCGTTAAACTAGCAAAAGTGGATTTGGACACACCCTTGTAGAATGTGCGCTGGGCACTTTAGACCACGCGCTTAGATCATTAAAATAGGGCCCGGTATGTCTCATACGTCACCTTTGGTGATTCGTGACATAAGTGTGCGTAAGATAGCCTCACTTCAGTGATTTATGACGTGTGCAGGATACAGCTATGCTTGTGCGTGACGAGGACAAGACATCTGTTTTGATGGACTGCACGTTTACAGATCGCTCAAAATGCGGCAGCAAAATTCTTGTGGTAAGAGGAAATATGACCACGTCACCCACTGCTGAAATCTTTGCATTGGCTTCCTATAGACTTCAAAATTCTCCTTCTGGTTTATAAATCATTAAATAACCTGGCACCTCAGTATTGTCTGAGCTCCTACATATACTCGCCATCCAGAAGTCTCAGATCCAAATAAAAACTTCTTAAAATCCCGTTCTTGTTTAAAATCTAAGGGGAATCGAGCATTTGAAGTGGCAGCCCCGACCTTATGGAATAGGCTTCGACTTTATATTAGATCTTCTTTTTTTCATTTTTAAACCTTTGAGTAAATTGATGAGAAATGTATTTTTATTTTATTGTATGATGGCTTTTTAGCTTAACAGATTTTTTATCTGTACAGTACTTTGGTTGGCCTGCGGCCATGTTTACGTAAATGTGCTTTATAAATAAACTGAACTGAACTTAATCCTAGATGTCTCTAACTAAGCTAATATATATAACCTAGGCTGTGCATTTGTCATGTTTTTGTATTGTTTTTACCAAGACAAATCCAAGAAACAAAAACAAATTCTTTGGGTCTAATAATATATTTTTAACTTTAGGAAAGTGAAACAACATCTTACTGAATAAAGTAACATGCAATTTAGTTCTTAATATTAAGGAATTAAATACTGTTTTGTCATTAATTATATGTTATTTTAATCTATAAGCAGTAATTATTTAACCTCGTGACAAATTACTTGGGTAAAACTAGACGAAAGAAATAATGCAATATTTTGCACAATTTTTTGGTTTGTTGTATATGTATACAATTATATTTGACTTTTGAATTATTATTTTTAAATATGTGACACTGACATTTTTTTATTGGGGCAAGTGATATTTTTGGAAGGGCAAGTGAAAACCTGAACCACTGGCCCAAGCGAGCCAGTATAAAAAAATTATTTGCATTGAGCCCTGATATATAGCAATTGTAAGGCGCCTTCAGATAAAAGCGTCATCTAAATGAATAAATGTAAATGTAAGACGATAAAAAGAAAGCCCAGTATAGAGGTAAGTCTTCTCATCAGTAATGTGACGGATCGCAGTACGGATCATGGCCCACGGTTCGGCTCGCGTGCAATTTGCGAATTAATATGCAAATTTAAATAGGGAAAAGTTTATCATTTGCACATGTTTCAAAGGCTTGCAAATGTTAACATTCAAGTGACTTTAAACAATTTAACCATAAAAAGGCGCCAAAGTGAGCAGCTTTCACATGCGGTTGAATGTTTCTGGTCCAGCTCCAGTCAGACGTGATTATACCCTTCAAAGATCAGAATGCTTGATGTGTTGTTCTACTGTGTCTCATACTGTAGTTAACTAAAATACATTTGGCGAATAGAGCACTGAAAAACAATGTAACGTTTTTATGTGAAGCGACTGTTTATGCTGCGCCATTTGGAATTTGGCCTCCGTCTATGTGTGCGCGCGTTTAATTGCGTTACACAGACGCATTTCAAAAAGCAAATGAACATAAAGTCTTTCTGTTGTTGACAGGGCACATACAAACAAAATGATCTCCACAGTATTCTTTTTCTAATAAAAACATTTGTTTATGCCTTAAGTGTATGTATAGATTAGAGTCAGAAACCAGGTCCAAGATTATCTTAAAGAGACAGTAACCTCAATTAACCTACAGTACTTAAGTCTGTGTCATTAATGTTAATCAAACAACCCAAGACAAAGAGGGGATCACTTCTGCGGCTTTAAAAAATAAGTATTATATTTAATTTATACAATAAAGACAGTGTTATTATTCATTTGATTTGATTTCTGTAATTAATGCTAATTTTAGACCTTACTTTTTGTGCAACTTTCTTCTTTTTTTTTATAAATGTTTGTAATTTCACTATTTGTTATTAGATTTTCCACCCCTTTTTTTTGCTGATCCCAAAAATGATTCGATTTTTTTAATGAAAAGAATGTGGTGATGCATATATTAAAAATTTAAAGAGAAATAAAATGTGAAAAGTACAATCAATAAAATCATGAGAGAATCACTAACCTGCTGACATAAACACTGTTATTATTAGCACTGTGATTCTCATCTTGAAAATTCTCACCTATAAAGATATAAGACAATGAGTATGTAGATAAATGCTTTATTTCTGGTTTATTTTGACATTGGGGGCATACAAAGAAAATAAAGCATGTCTGCATATCGACTTTGCTGTGTCACCAGGAGTAAATAAGCATGGAGTCTTCCTGTGATTAAATTGGAACATTTAAAACATTTAATGTACGTTATGTATATATTTTGGTATTATTGCAAAACTGTTCATCTACATCATATTTCGATAATCCACTTCATACCGACATTTGACAAACAATAAATTAATTTAGTAACTTCTTGTCAACTTCCAATCATTAAACCAGTGTTTCTCAACCCTGTTTCTATAGTCACACATCCCCACTACACATCACTCATCAGTTCATTAGTAGACATTTTGCTGACTATAACTCAACTTATTCTACTAACCCTAACCTCTTCCCAAACCCCACCCCATCTGTCTACTAAGTTAAATTATATTTAATCAAATTTACAAAGTGGATTTTTTAAATCATAATCATGCTTAGTGCATTTCCTGATATGAATATTTTCATTATAGCACCAATACTAAACACATCCCATTATAGTCCTGCAGACAATTCTTTTTAACAGTAAGTACAAATATCTAAAAAAAAATTTAATTTAAATGTTTTCCCTTGATGAAAAAAGTTTAGTTTTAGACAAAAATATCATATTTAAGTTAATGTGAGCTTAAAAGAAGCAAAAAACAAAACAAGTTTACCATTTTCTTAAACACTTAATTCAAGAAAAAATCAAGAAAATGTTCTTATCCTACTGGCAGATTTTTTTACTTGTTTTAAAAAAAAATCTCCTTAATTGTATATTTATGTCTTAAAACTACACTTCTTTTCTTGAATGCAAAGCATTCTGGGAACCAGAAATCATCTACACTGAAAAAAATTATTTATTGAATTTATTTAAGCTACTTTTAAACAAAAGTTTTTACTTTACTAATCTTTTTTGTTTAAATGTAGCTTAAATAAATTGATTGCAACCACTTACTTTAAATGTTTTTAATAAATTCAATTAATAATTTTTTTCAGTGAACCTTTTTCAGTTTTTTCCTTGATTTTGTTTCCCAGAATGCTTTGTATTTTATAGTTTTATTCTGTAAAGATGAAGACTTGTTAATGTTCTGTAAAAAACATCAATTTCAGTCTACGTTAAGTTACTGTTGCAAAACGAGAGAACAGAAATCTTGTTTTTTGGTTGTGCATTCCAATTAATATAAATTCAACTGCAGTTGGTTTGATTTGATTTAAACCTTCATAACTTAAAAAATACAGCTAAGTAGCACCATAAAACAAAATAATAACATGATAACATAATAATAAACATGTTTTGACAAAAATTTTAAAAACGGAGTTATCTCGTTTTGCAACGAAACTCTTCACATATATATATATATACACACACATATATATACACACACATATATATACATATATATATATATATATATATATATATATATATATATATATATATATATATATATATATATATATATATATATATATATATATATATATATATATACACACACATATATATACAAAAACTGTGGTAAACACATGTTCCTTCATTTTAAGTTGTTTTTGCCCTACAATGTTTAAAAGTACAGAAATATGTCATAAAGCTATAAACTCACCCGATCCATTTGTCTTCTGTTACGGATTTAAGTCTGGTGTAGAACTGCTGCTAAACGCAGATGGTCAATTGGTTTTTATAAGCTCTGTTTATTTGTTATCTGCCTAAGTCATATGACGTGAACATAAAGCACATTCATTATATATCTAATCTAGGTACTTTTCAAAAGTACTCTTCCTTTAAAGAAATTAGATATAACTTACCGAAAACACATTCCTACTTAGACATGCTTAAGATAATCAGATTAGATAAATCTACAATTTGGCCCTATAGATTAATTCAAGAGAAACTAAAGTTTTCTTTAAAAACTAGAGTATATACTCTTTAGAGGTTTCGGCAGCAACAACATAAACAAATGGCTTTTGTGGACTAAACGTAAATTCTGGTAGACTTTCACATACAATCAATACCAACAGAGTCCTTTAACAGAAGTTTATTTCTCATAACAAGTGAAGTAAATGACAAGTAAATGACCTTTATTCATATATCATATCTACAGCAAATCAACTATTACACAGAGTTAACATTACTGTGTAAAATTAATGTATACAATGTGAACTCTTGCCTCTCTGCCAAACCTCTCCACACAGCAGTGATCCATGCTCGTCACCTACCTGGTCATCGGCTAAGAATAGTCACTGTTAGTTAATAGGTTTAGCTAAAACTTTGTAAGTGTTGGTGGTTTGGTATGCTGCTATTGTATAGGTTTTTTTAAGTGAAATGTGAAGATGACGCAGAGTATTTATGAAGAAAAATTCATATAATGGATTGAAACATGGTGGTGTACGTAAGAATATGGTGGTATATGCAAAAGTCTTATAGGCCACCAATTAGATTTTTTTTAATGGTTTAGTAATCATATACAGTACTGTGCGAAAGTCTAAGACCACCATGCTTCCATTAGATTAGTTGTTTTTGCAATGTTATAGTGATCATATATAAATATTTATCAGTCTCTTTATTAAAATACAACCAGAAAACACAAGAAATGTGTATGTAGTATTAAAAACAGTATAAAAGTATAAGCTGAAGTGTCAGGTATTTAGGGTAAATCCCCTTCCACTTGAGCAATAGCAGGAAACTGCAGGATCTCTTAAACCTAAATTAAATTAAATCCCTTATTTCTAATTCTAAAGACTTCAGTCTCCTCAAAAAAGCTCAAGATGTGTTCAGTGCCAAGAGAGATGAAACTAAATACTGACTGATGCTGGTTCTATTTTTTATTTTGTGAATATATTTTCTGCTTGTGTCTTGTACAGTTTTGCTTTATTTCCTTATGTTTGATTCAATCACAAGTTTCCTCTTACGTGACTCGGGGGTTCTCCCCGCACGTATACATGTACGCAATCTTCAACGCTTTAACTCTCTTGACAAATGTTACGACCTATAGAGGAATGTGCATGTTTGGAATGATGTATATAAACTGTACAGCAAGTTTCCTGCTCAAAGTCTACATGTCATCCTAACACAGAACTAGCCATACAGTAGCTGGAGAGCTGAAGTTCAAACCACGCACGGTTGTGTTTTCTAATACTCATTGTCGGGCTGGGCGATTTGGTTAAAAAAGTTAATTTAGTTTTTTTTTCAGAATGTTTGACAGATTCTCGATTCAATTTTTTTGCTAGCAACAATACTGCAGTCTCTTTCCAATAAAATTTTTGGTAGCACTTTATTTTACAGTACGTGTACTTACAGTGTACATATATGGTAAATAAGTTGTACTTACCGACAAATGTGTGGTACTTACTTTTAGGTATCTACATGGTAAGTAATTGGTATCATTACTGTACTTACCAGTGGTACATACTTGGTAGTTAAAATGTAACTCTAGATAAGTACTGGGTAATAACATATACATACGTATAGTGTAGGTATACTGTAACTAACTAGAAACACTACTCTACTTACAAATGAATGTACAATATAAGTATTTAGTATTTACATGCAAGTTAGGGTAAATGACAGGTATTTATAGTGTACATATATGATAACTAATATCAAACACTACTGTACTTACAAATTGTATATACATGATAAGTGTGTGGTACCTGTAGGTCATAAATTAATGACCGGCACATATGGTGTATGTATACTGTAACTAACAAGAAACACTACTGTACTTACAAATAGTATATACATGATAAGTGTGTTGTACCTGTAGGCCAGTGTAAGTTAATGAAAGGCATATATGGTGTATGTATGTATACTGTAACTAACTAGAAACACTACTGTACTTACAAATTGTATATACATGATAAGTGTGTTGTACCTGCAGGTAAATGTAAGTTATACTTATACCATACCTATATGATAAGAACAAACATTACTGATGTGCCATTTTGGTACTCAGTATCTTTGTCCTTTAAACCAAGCATTAAATAACCGTATGCATTAACTACTGGGTACATTCACTAGTACATCCATGGTAACTACATGGAAACAGGACTGTAAAATAAAGTGTTGCTTTTTACACAGTTATTACATAGGACCTACCACCTAAGATATAGCATCATATACATGTCACTGTGAAGCAAACCCAACCACTGACTATCCTACGCATTAACTACTGGGTACATTCACTAGTACATCCATGGTAACTACATGGAAACAGGACTGTAAAATAAAGTGTTGCTTTTTACACAGTTATTATATAGGACCTACCACCTAAGATATAGCATCATATACATGTCACTGTGAAGCAAACCCAACCATTGACTATCCTACGCATTAACTACTGGGTACATTCACTAGTACGTCCATGGTAACTACATGGAAACAGGACTGTAAAATAAAGTGTTGCTTTTTACACAGTTATTATATAGGACCTACCACCTAAGATATAGCATCATATACATGTCACTGTGAGGCAAACCCAACTATTGACTATAATACGTATTAACTACTGGGTACATTCACTAGTACATCCATGGTAACTACATGGAAACAGGACTGTAAAATAAAGTGTTGCTTTTTACACAGTTATTATATAGGACCTACCACCTAAGATATAGCATCATATACATGTCACTGTGAAGTGAAGCAAATCCAACCATTGACTATAATACGTATTAACTACTGGGTACATTCACTAGTACGTCCATGGTAACTACATGGAAACAGGACTGTAAAATAAAGTGTTGCTTTTTACACAGTTATTATATAGGACCTACCACCTAAGATATAGCATCATATACATGTCACTGTGAAGCAAACCCAACCATTGACTATCATACGTATTAACTACTGGGTACATTCACTAGTACGTCCATGGTAACTACATGGAAACAGGACTGGAAAATAAAGTGTTGCTTTTTACACAGTTATTATATAGGACCTACCACCTAAGATATAGCATCAACCATTGTACAGTAGGTTTCTAGTTAGTTACAGTATACATACATACACCATATATGCCTTTCATTAACTTACACTGGCCTACAGGTACAACACACTTATCATGTATATACTATTTGTAAGTACAGTAGTGTTTCTTGTTAGTTACAGTATACATACACCATTATGTGCCGGTCATTTATTTATGACCTACAGGTACCACACACTTATCATGTATATACAATTTGTAAGTACAGTAGTGTTTGATATTAGTTATCATATATGTACACTATAAATACCTGTCATTTACCCTAACTTGCATGTAAATACTAAATACTTATATTGTACATTCATTTGTAAGTACAGTAGTGTTTCTAGTTAGTTACAGTATACCTACACTATACGTATGTATATGTTATTACCCAGTACTTATCTAGAGTTACATTTTAACTACCAAGTATGTACTACTGGTAAGTACAGTAATGATACCAATTACTTACCATGTAGATACCTAAAAGTAAGTACCACACATTTGTCGGTAAGTACAACTTATTTACCATATATGTACACTGTAAGTACACGTACTGTAAAATAAAGTGCTACCAAATTTTTTTATAAGATACAATAACATCTTGTTAAAGAAACTAAAGTTGCACTAAATTATAGTGCACTATAATTAACTATTAACTATATTAAATATGCATTATAGTTCAACATGGTATAAATCTAAAATATTTTTTTTAAATATCTATGCAGAAGTAAGGCAAAAAATATAAATATAAATATAAGGGTAGCCTAAATGTGAAAACATCTATGTTCCCCGGTATACACAGTTAGCTAACACTTTTTAAAGGGATGAGATACAGTTCAAATATTGAAATATTTATATTTTAAATGAAATGAAACAAACATATTTAATAATCTATGTTTTACTTATATTAAGAGATTTTTTAAAAGACCTTTTTAAGAGTTGCAAATTAAACGGTGAAATGACCGTACAAAAGCATGATTTACACTCTTAACAAAAACAAAGTTTTATAAAATGATAAACGTCACATATTACCTTTGATGTTGTGGTGTGGTTGCATGAAAAGCAGGACTTATTGATGCAAACTAATGATCTACCTGATGCGTTCAGAGCGGCAGTATAGGAGATCCCCCGGTAAGGACTGTACACAAAGTAACGTATCACGCCAGCACCTGACTTTAAAACATGTAGGGCTCTATCATACACCCAGCGCAATGTGCAACGCAAGTGTCTTTTGCTAGTTTCAACCTGGCGCAATGATCATTTTCACGTTTAGCGCCACATTATTTAAATAGAAAATGCATTTGCGCCCAATTTTGGACACCTTGTTTTCTGATCTGAAAACCAGAACTATTGTTGGCACGTTGCTATTTTGAGAAAATGTTTTTTAAAATGCTACCACACGAATTTATTGTATACAGTATGATGACTTTTTACCTGTCGATATGGTGAGATGAGAAATATTTTTAAGTTATGATTTTAAAAAAAAACTCATGGTGCTGTCTGAATGCTAAAACTTTTTGGCTCTCCGCACGTTTGTGAATTCTTTATCTCCTGTTTGTTACAAATAAAGTATTTTTAGAGTACAAACCTTTTCTTACATTACTTTTTTTGATGATGTTGGATATCCATACATTTCACAATCCTCTCATCAGGATCAGTAGTTTCAGGTATATCAGGATTAACTGTGCGCAGAAATGGAGAACTCATATTAAATTAATCTTGTTGTTAGGACGATAATGAACCAATTTTAATAAGACAAGAGTTATTAATATGCTGTGTTGATGTCTCTCAATGCTATTAAAATGTAATTTTAAGTTCGGTGGAGCAGATGAAGGGTTAATGGCAACCCTGTTAGACACCATGCATGTTATGTGCTGTCAGCTTTTCTCATGAGCTTCAAGGTTTTGTTTATGGTAGTTGATTGTTCCAACAAAAAAGGGGTCTGCTCATAACGCTTTCATCAAAGATCTTAATCTCTTTCCAAGTCCTCTGGTAGATTGTAAATCAGGCAACAATCTATTTAAATTCACACTTCAAGCAAGCTTTAAACTAAATTCCAGAGAAACCTGAGATCTAAGAGTTAAAGTGACAATGGCCAGAGACTGAGCAGGCATTGACACAGGGATGTGTCTGTAGCTTAAGATCACATAAGATCACAATAAGCTGGTTTAGATTGTATATATTATATATCCTCGTATTGCATGTTTGTATCTGTAATGTACCACTTTCTTGTAACACTATAGGGACACTTTGTTTATCTTAGTATGTCTCATAATTCACATTTATGAAATTATTATTTGATTGTGTGTTTAAATCATATCTTGTTTACACTGTAAATAATCCCCTTTTCCTTTCCTGATCAATGATGTGCTTCATGTTATTTTTAACCAGTGTTGGGGGTCACACATTACAAGTAACGTGCATTACGTAATAATATTACTTTTCTGAAGTAGCCAGTAAAGTAACGCATTACTTTTTAAATGTACACATTAATATTTGAGTTACTTTTTCCAAAAAGTAACGCAAGTTACTTTTTTGTTTAATAAATTCGATTAAAAAATAATATACTGAATTAAACTAAACGTAGTCACATTATGCACTCTTTGCATACACGCCATAGACTGTAAAAAAAGATGGACGACGCGACGTCGCCTCCCACCATTGTAATGAATTGAAGCCAAAAATGTCCGACCACGGTCGCCGCCTTGTTACGTAAAAACATCAGTTTGGAGCCAAGGCATGCGCAGAAGGAATCGTCCTTGGAGCCAGAGGCGGAGCTGCGGTATCAAACTTCCGCCCAATCACCCGTGCGACCAATCAACCACACCAATCATAACGTCACGCCCCGTTTCTATTGCATCAAATAACAAGCTAAAATGAAACTTACCACAATAATAAAGACTTGAACATATATCAGCATGATAACAAATACTTGAAAGGACCAAAACCATCTTTCTGAAACTTTTATTGGAAGTGTAAATAATTTTTTTATGTAGAGCAGAGTCCCGCTGGTTTGAATGGAGAGGGCGGGGTTTATGACTTGTACTGCAGCCAGCCACCAGGGGGCGATCAAAGAGCCAGCGGCTTCACTTTTTAAGGCTTATGAGGCACACCCGGTACACGCCTGTATGGGAACAGTTTGAGTCAGAAACTGAGATGGCAGGCCAGAGCTCGTCATTTTTGTGATGAAATATGCAATTTCTGAATGTGGAACTTTTCAGTCATAAAAAACACCTGCAAGGCCCGAAAGAGATCAAGCCTTAGACAAGAAAAAGTAACGCAAAAGTAACTAAAAAGTAATGTAAGCATTACTTTTTCATAAAAAGTAGAAGAAGAAGAAGTTTTATTTATATAGCACATTTCCAAAGCTCAAGGTCACATTACATAACAGTACATCAAAATTAACAACTTACAAAAATAGACATACATTTCATACAACACAAAAACATAAAAGTTAACAATATTACATGTTACGTAAAAATGTAAATAAGTAACGCAATTAGTTACTTTTTGGGAAGAAACTTAATATTGTAATGCATTACTTTTAAAAGTAACTTTCCCCAAGACTGATTCTAACTAGTATCAAATTCATTCAATATTAATCCAAATTAATTATTGTAACAAAATCTCTGGCATAGCCCAACTATGCAAATAAGTCTGGTGAAACAAAGACAAAGTTTTCCCGCTCAATTAACACCCTTTTGCATTGGTCATCTCAACTTCAATGGGTTGGACTTATCTGAGGTTAAGAGGCCTGCATTTTAATTCATCATTTCTCACAGTCCCTCATATGCTGGACAACAGCAAGACACGCAGACGCAGCTCACAGACGAGGTCTCTACAATACACCCACATCACAGCCCTATTAAATATTAGTAAAGGTGGCTGTGGAAATAAAAAATAAACAATGCAGATTTATTCTTCTTTCCTCATATTTACTTACTAAGGGTGGCAGATAGTAAATCTGACTACTGTAGGACTGAACAGCTGACAAATGCAGACACATTCCAGTCATCGCTATATTTAAAAAACAATGATGATAAAGATCAAAACACAATCTTACTTTACGTGACACTATCATCTGTTTTCATTTTTCAATTGACTCCAAACGACTGACAAAAACTCGGACGTCATGGTTAATATCGCTTTACACGCCAAATCTGATCGAAGCGAAATTCCTGATTTCCTGTTTCCTTGCTAGAGAAAGAATGAGAGTGAACCTTTGTGTGGAGTGTTGCAGTATACAGACATAAGATCCAGGTAAACCACGGTCAAACCTCAGAGGTCTCAAAGATCTGCCCTCCCGCATACTTTTGTTCCAACCTGTGTCCTTCAGAACACCTGCCTGTACTTTTTATGTAGCCATGAAAAGACGAGCAGGTGTTTAGGTGTGTTTGATTGGGATTGGAGCTGAACTCTTCTGGACAATAGATCTTCAGGAACAGGTTTGGCGACCACTTGAAATGCACTGAAACAGTTCAAGAGTCGAAAGTTATTTTACTCATCCAAATCAATGTTCTTAAAAAATTAAGATTTTAGAGACAGACCTTTTATCTAACACAGGAGGTGATGATGACATTATTATTTTTAGTAGAAGCCAAAAGTCTGCTTCTGGTGAGAAGCCCATGATCCTGTAGTCACTACTGGCGATAGCAGATGAAAAGCTGTTTTTTATTAATGGATTTTAATAGAGAAGATGCTGAATAAAGTGCTTCTAGAATTTATTTCCTCATTAAACAAGAGATTCCATCCATTTGAAAAGGCACCGCTGTCATGTGAAATATATGCACGTCTTTACTTATTATTTCATACTTGGAACAATGAATGAAAGTGTTATATTGTATATATAGTCATGCAGGGGCACTGCTAGAGATAAAGCTCTACTGGGGCACAGGACCACCTATATTTTATCTACAACCCCAAATCAGAAAAAGTTGGGACACTGTAGAAATTGTGAGTAAAAAGGGAATGGAATAATTTACAAATCTCAAAAACTTTATTTATTTTATTCAGAATAGAATATAGATAACATATTAAATGTAGAAAGTTAGACATTTTGAAATGTCATGCCAAATATTGGCTTATTTTGGATTTCATGAGAGCTACACATTCCAAAAAAAGTTCGGACAGGTAGCAATAAGAGGCTGAAAAAGTTAAATGTAGATATAAGGAACAGCTGGAGGAGGACCAATGTTTAGGAATAGGAATGTTGTCCCATTCTTGTCTAATACAGACTTATAGTTGCTCGACTGTCTTAGGTCTTCTTTGTCACATCTTCCTCTTTATGATGCGCCGAATGTTTTCTGTGGGTGAAAGATCTGGACTGCAGGCTGGCCATTTCAGTACTCAGATCCTTCTTCTACGCAGCCATGATGTTGTAATTGATGCAGTATGTGGTCTGGCATTGTCATGTTGGAAAATGCAAGGTCTTCCCTGAAAGAGACGACGTCTGAATGGGATCATATGTATCTAGAACTTGGATAAACCTTTCAGCATTGATGGTGCCTTTCCAGATGTGTAAGCTGCCCATGCCACACACACTCATGCAACTCCAAACCATCAGAGATGCAGGTTTCTGAAATGAGCGCTAATAACAACTTGGGATGTCCTTGTCCTCTTTAGTCCGGATGAAATGGCGTCCCAGTTTTCCAAAAAGAACTTCAAATTTTGATTCGTCTGACCACAGAACAGTTTTCCACTTTGCCAAAGTCCATTTTAAATGAGCCTTGGCCCATAGAAAACTCCTGCGCTTCTGAGTCATGTTTAGATATGGCTTATTTTTTGACCTATAGAGTTTTAGCCGGCAACGGCGAATGGCACGGTGGATTGTGTTCTCCGACAATGTTTTCTGGAAGTATTCCAGAGCCCATGTTATGATTTCCATTACAGTAGCATTCCTGTTTGTGATGCAGTGCCATCTAAGGGCCCGAAGATCACGGGCATCAAGTATGGTTTTCCAGCCTTGACCCTTACGCACAGAGATTGTTCCAGATTCTCTGAATCTTTGGATGATATTTTGCACCGTAGATGATGATAACTTCAATCTCATTGCAATTTTTCTCTGAGAAACTCAGAAAACTATTTTTCGCCACAGCATTGGGAGAATTGGTGATTCTTTGCCCATCTTGACCTCTGAGAGACACTGCCAATCTGAGAGGCTTTTTTATACCCAATCATGTTGCCAATTGACCTAATAAGTTGCAAATTAGTCCTTAAGCTGTTCCTTATATCTACATTTAACTTTTCTGGCCTCTTATTGCTACCTGTCCCAACTTTTTTTGGAATGTGTAGCTCTCATGAAATCCAAAATGAGCCAATATTTGGCATAACATTTCAAAATGTCTTACTTTTAACATCTGATATGTTATTTATATTATATTGTAAATCAAATATAAGTTTATGAGATTTGTAAATTATTCCATTCCTTTTTTGCTCACAATTTCTACAGTGTCCCAACTTTTTTCTGATTTGGGGTTGTATGACTTTTCCTACACTGGGCAAAAAAAATATATATATTTAAGTATCTTCATTAACATGAACATTAATAATTTGTTTGAAGTAGGGCTGGGCGATTTGGCAAAAATATGTAATCTAGATTTTTTTCAGAACATTTGACTGATTCGATTATTTTTACTAGTCAACTTAAAACATAACTCCAACAACACTGCAGTAACTTCTCTTTCTAATAACAATCTTTTTTTATAAAAACATCTGGTAAAAACATAAAGTTGTAATCCAAGTTCACTAAAGGAGAGTTATCAATACGTTATAGTGTTACATATAAAACCAATTCACTTTTAAAAAATATCTAGACATTGTTTAAAAATATAATTGTATCCTAAATGTAAAAAACTAAACTTTTCTCTTCTCTCAGCCCAGACGCTAACTTTTCTCATCTGAAGTGCAGTCAACTTATGCCTAGAAATTGCAAAACCGTCATGCACGTGCCATTTTCTCAAGAAGCTTCTCAAATTTAAGGATGAATTTTAAAGAGTATAGAAGCATATCATATACAGTTGAGGCCAAAATTATTAGCCCCCCAGGAATTTTGTAACATTCTTTCCAATGTTTGCAGCATTGATAAATCTTGATATAATCAAACATGCACCAGTGCTATTTAGTAGCTTTTGGTACACTTTCAAATATAAAATAAATTTTTAGGCTTTCTTTACATCAAATATAGTGAAAATGTGGTGGTCAAAAAGATTAGCCCCCATGTGAATTTTTGCTTTTAAAACACACCTAATTAATTTATAAACTTTCAAACCACACATGTGCAGTCAATTGGCTTCCTAACAACACCTGAGCATTTAATCAGCATAAAAGAACCCCAAACAACAGGGCACTTGAACACATTATTGGTAGAGACTACTTTTACTCACCATGCCAAAGACAAAGGAAATGAGCCCAGAAAGAAGATAGTGGAGGCTCATGATAAGGGGGAAGGCTATACTGCCATTTCCAAGCGTTTCACAGTGTCTAGAACTGCTATACGTTGCATCATTGCCAAGTACAAGCAGACAAGTTCTGTAAGAAACAAACCTGGGCGTGGTCAGCGCGGTAAGCGCAAAAATTCAAGATCTCTGGATAGGAAAATAGCCAGAGATGTCAGCAAGATGCCCCAGACATCTGCCAAGATGATTGTTGCTGACCTTGCCTCTTCTGGACAGGGTTCCCGCGGGGTCTTAAAAAGTCTTAAAAAGTCTAAAATTCAGAATGTTAAATTTAAGGCCTTAAAAAGTTTTAAAAACACCCAGATTTTTATACTAGGTCTTAAATTTAATTTACCCAAGTCTTAAATTTCTTACCTCCGTTCATTCCCGAAAAGCGTTGTCCTCAGAAAATAAAATAGTAATTCAAAACGCTGAAGAACTAACTTAATCCGTGGTGGAGGCAGAAGAAGTATGATGGTGGGTCTCTAAAAAGAAATGTTCCGCACTTTGTCATAATCCACGCAAATCGTGCCATAAGCTATATTTCAGGTGTTGTGATCTGACTGTATACTGTGGGTTTGACGAGAAACAATCCCTGAGCATTTGCCAGGTTCTGAAACATAAAGGACCCAGAAGCGAAAAAAAAAACCACTGCTTTATCGAAAATCAACTTTAACAGTCAGGCTGTTGAGTCACGAGCCACCAACAGCTTCTTAACTTTAGTGTTACACAGTTTTATATTTTAGACTTTAATATTGCTCTCTGCTGCAATGCACTCGAACCTAACGCGCTTCCCCTTCAGCTCTCCACAAACAGCAGCGATTGGCGGACGGAAAGCAAGAAAGTACCGTAATAAACGGTAGCTTTCCAAAAAGTGCAATTATCTTCTTTTAGGAACAATTAAAACTTTTTTATAGCGCACATGCTTCAGGAGTTACGGTAAAATTAATAGCTGTAGAATCAGAGCCCTTTCGGCTGTAGCCTCCGGAGGTCGCATACATCATCAATCCTAGTTTATTTAAGTTAACTGAGCATTACATTTGCAAGTCATAAGCATATTACAACAATTTACGATTAACTAAGAATAATAATCAACATTTTAAAGTTAATATTCTGAAATAAGGCAGCCTATAAATGCCACCCTTCGGAGGCTACAGCCTTCGGATTGAGAAACGTATAAAGTTAGCAACACATAACAAACCACAAACAGCCTTTTAATGGTAAGTTCTCTTAATGCAGATTCATCCATTATTGTGTAATTAGAGAGGCTATAAAACATGATGGGTGTATTATAGTGCATATTTATTCAATTCAATTTTATTTATATAGCGCTTTTCACAAAAGTCAATTGTTTCAAAGCAGCTTTACATAAATACACTGTTAACGATTTCCCTGTATTTTTACAGTACGGTACTGGCAGCACGGTTGCCAGTAAGTTACTGTATTTTGGTTTTACAGTACTGTACTGTAATACCATTTTACAGTACACAAACTAGTACTGTATAGTTACAAAGCAGTACTTTACTGTAATTTTACAATTTTTATTACAGTAGTCTATTTTTACAGTAATTTACTGTAATGTCTATATTGACCCATAAATACTATTTATTACTTATTACAGTTAATACAATAATATTATATAAAATAGCTAGAGATTTAGGTTTAAATCTATAGTTATTAATATGGTAAAAATGCTAAATTAAAACATAATGAATTAAAAGGCAATCCAAGCAATGTATGTATCAAAATTTTATTTAAAAAACATTTAATTGAAACAAAACATATTTAAAACAAGACATATAATCAAGTAACAAAAAATAAAATCAACAAGTATAAACAAGTTTGGAGACCCCTGCTGTAACATATTTAACTCTGGCAAATAGAACACTGTTCCATAGTTTGAAGTTTTCAGTTTAAAGTCCATCATCGACTAAAAGGTAACATTTCACTGTGGTAAAAAGAACACTGGCCCATAGTTTTAAATATTCTACTTGAATTTCATTGAACACTAAAAATAAATGCATTAAACTGTGGCAGACAGACCACAGTGGCCTTTACTTTGAAGTCGTCCATTCGAACTCAATCAGGGACCCCATGAAGCTG